>NC_043761.1:22026828-22079328 GCF_902148845.1 Salarias fasciatus | reverse complement strand
TTATGCGATATTGGTAATATTACAAATGTTTTATGTGCTGTCACAAAAGTGAATCTGACTTCACTTATTACCTCAACCTGTGACTTTCCTTCCCAGGGTAAGAGGAACACAGCAGAGTAGGTGCCATTGAGATGATCCACCACTTGACCTGCGACTCCTGCTTCAAGTGTCCGGTTGTGCAGCCGAGTCAGTAAGAAATCTCCCCCATGATTCTTGGGACGGCCCTTAAAGTCAAACATCTTGATCATGACCTCCAGCTGATCCCCCACGAGCCACGATCCACCTCCTGGCCTTGGGAGAATGACAAAATTGCTGCGGGCTGCATCGCTGGTGTCATTCAGGGAAACGGGAGGTGGCACAGATGGAATATTTGGCCAAGCTATGGAATCCAGAAGGACGTTTTCCTCATCAATCTCCTTGGCAGATAATGGTCGAAAAGTGCAGGATTTTTTATTTATTTCTGGATCTCCGGAACCTCTTATGTTCTTGATTGGAGGCCTTGGTGTTTCCTGAAACTGGCAGAACCAAAGTCAGTGTTTTCAGTAAATTGAGGCTCCTTTTTTTCCTTTTTTTAATTAATTTAAACAAATTCTACCCAGTGATGTAGTTCTTAGAGTCAATAACATCAATTAAAGTGTAACATACCACACAGGATCCTCAGTGCTTGGTAGTTTCTCACCTTCAGAAAGTCGATGTGATAAAATATGTAGAAAAATAAACTCAAGGACAGAAAGATGAAGACAGACTTCAGAAATCCTTTCCAAGCTCTGTCCATGATGGATTCTATCTTCCAAGTTTATCTGATGAAAAGAAAAGAACAGCTTTCAAAACATAATTCGACATGAAAGTGAAAAATAAAATCTGAAATCTATTTCAGAAAAGATAAGCAACAGTTTCAATGGATTCCGAATGAATTCACGATTCCAGTGTAGAACACTGACTTTAGTAGATTCAGACTGATTCTTTCACGTATACCTTAGTGGTTGTGAACCCGGGGGTGAACTCAAATGGAGACTCACACAGTGGACTGGGTTAACAGACTTTATTTGAGTCCAAGCACAGGTACACCAGAGCATAAACCAAGAACAGAACCAGGGCCGAGAACACAGAGTCTCAAGCAGAGGAGTCCAGGGGGGAAATCCAGAGCCGGGTCAAACAATAAACTCAACTTTTCAGGTTCATAAAAAACTGAAGCACCACCATCATAAACAGCATATGTGGTATTTTGAGAAGTATAATTAACTTATCATTATAATTAAATATATTTATATATTAATATTTATCATTTAGCACTCTGACATTTAATTTTCCTTCACACTGTTATACTCAGGATTTTCCTTAAGTTCAGTACAGTTCATGTATAGGTTACCAATGTTGCTGTTTGTACTTTTGTGTACAGAAGCTATCTGTGCATACTGTTTTTAACAGATAATTGACTTCTGTCATATTTTATGTTAAATGCAAGCTTTATACTTGTACACAAACCTGCTTGTTTTCAGAAGGAATTTGACTTCAAATTTTGTGAAATGAATACAAATTTACTACTCATTCAACCTATTTTTCAGAATAAGTTTCAGAATAGAAACAGATGTTTTGTTAAACCAATCTAACCCACAAAAACACAAAAATTGTTTTGGCATGATTAAAGCAACGAAACATTTGCAAAATCTACAAAGAGAAAAAGAATACAGCGTCTGTTACCTCGGCTGCACGTGGTGGAAAACAAAACAATGAAATCCAAGACTTTGTTGTGCTGATCAAATTTGAATTTCAGGTGAAAGAAGCCAGATGTAGAATGGAGGCAGACGCACACGGCAGCGCTGCAGGAACCACCCTCTGTCACAACTGTCCTCTTCTCACTGATACAGCATGACCAACAACTCCCAGGCAACGAAACACACTCTGAGAATGACATTGCCTGGTTGCTGCAGCAGCTCCTATCTCAATGTTTAACTTTAATTGTGTTTCACAAATTAAACTCTACATGTATTATCATGAATGTTAATCATGTTAATCAACTTTTATTCACACAATGCATTTTAGTCTTATTTGATTATGTCCACAAAGACTCATTAAGAAAACACACTTTGACCTTGAAACTTCTCATCTAAGGTCAACCTGGTGTCTTCTTTTTCCATTTCACTGTAACCACACTGAAACAAAATAATGAATATAAAGAAAATGACAATTTAACATGCTCAAGAAAGAGTAAGAAGCTTATTAGATCCTCCTCTCAGGTCAGTTTCTTTGCATCGTGTTTTTTTTTCTCTGTCCAGACCAATGCACTTCGGATTATTAACATTTAGTGTATTGTTTCATTACGAAAACAAACATCAGCAGTCACTCATGGCTGAACATGAAAACTGTGGTGTAAACTTTGCTGCGTCATCGCCAGTAACACGTTCGAAGTCCGAGCAGCTGGGAAACCAGGCCGGCTCGGTGACTGTTCGAAGCCCCTGGGATCTTCTGACCATTGACCCGTTCATGTTTCAAACTGTTTTCCCCGCTCAGTAACACACCTGCTGATGAAAAGACTGGGGTTATCAGCATGGTCTGAAATGAGAACTGAGAGGCACCAGGGACCATAGTCCAGTCCCCAGGGGCCAGATCGGGTGACAATGAGTCTGGTCTGAAACTGCTGGCTAAAAATAATTGTTAATTGTAAATACAGTAAGATTATTATCCATGTATCCATGGTAATAACACCCAATTATGCTGATCAGAGGTCACACAAATGAATGTTGCATCATTGCGTGACTGTGCAAAAACTTTGTTGGACTCAAATGTTTTCATTTAAACTCTGATTTTCTTGATGGTGTCCTGAAAACAAAGTGGGCTGCATTGATAACTGGAAGTTTTTGTGGAAAACCTGGTCTGATAAAGAGGAATGTATCCATCATCACACTTTGGATGGTGCAGCTCTCTTCTGTCCATTATTGTTACACCCTCAAATCCTTGACTACCAGCAGTCCAAACCAGGAGTCTGAAAGAAAGTTGTAGCAAATCAGCTTTCCAACCATTTATATAACAATGACCTTTTTGAGTCTTCTCACAGCCTTAGATAAAGAACTGGTCTCTGTTCTGGTCATGTTAAATCTCAGTGCTGCATTTGATACTGTTGATCATGACATCCTACCACAGAGACTAGAATATACTATTGGGATTAAAGGGACACCATAAACTGGTTTTAATCATATTTAACATACAGGTTCCACTTCGTTAATGTTAATGATGATTCTGCAGCTCAGATTACAGTAAAACATGGAGTTCCACAGGGTTCCGTCTTAGGACCTATACTCTTCACATTATGCATGTTTCCTGCAGAGAATCTACGAGTCGGGAACTCCTCCTCAAAGGGCGACTCTTCTTCTTTTTTTTTTTTTTGTTGGACATTGGAAAGAAAGAGTCGCCATAACAGAATATCATCAAGAAACACTCCATCAGCTTCCATTGTTATGCAGATTTAACACAGATCTACTTATCCATGAAGCCAAATGACACTGATCAACTTGTCAAACTAGAAGTTTGTCCTAAAGACATAAAAACCTGGATAAGTTGTAATTTTCTCCTCTGAAACACAGATAAAACCGAAGTTATTATATTTTCTCTTCAGAGAAAAACTTTCTAAACAAATAGCGACCCTGGATGGTGTCACTTAGACCTTCAGTAACACTGTGGGGATCCCAGGAGTTTCTTTTGACCAGGACTTATCCTTTAACTCCCACACTGAACAGGTCTGCAGGGTCGTGTTTTATTAACTCCAGTCTTCATCGATCTTCAGTGAGTGAAGCGGTGCTGAGTTGATTAGAGAATCCCTGCCCCCAATTGAATGTTAAAAACAAAAAGAAAAAAAAACTTAGGGTTTTATGATTTCAACACAATTTGAGGAGAAAAAACACGGTTACAGGGTTTCTTTTGGAGAATAAAAGGAATAAAACAAGAACAAACATTTAATCAGAAGAGAAAGTGAGTTGTGAAATGTTCATACATGTTAATTTCACACTATCAACCACAAACTCACACAGTGACTTCAGAAAGCGTTGACATGTCTCTGATTTTCATGTCTCCAAACAATAGCCCAGTTTAGATCTTTACCAACTAACTGCTGAGGTTGAGAAAATCACAGTGTCTGGAGAGCTGCAGTTGGACTTTTCTGAATTCGGTGACGCATCGGAGGCCCGCTTGAGTTCATTGTGGTTTGCTTTTCAACACAAGCCAGGTATTTACACAGTGTAGGCTTATTCAAACACTGAAAGGTCATTGCTGTTTTGTTTGTTTTTTCAATTTCCAGGACTTTATCGTTCTTGGCCAATCACGGATATGGTCACAGCTGATGCTGCAAATTTGCTGGCTGCTGTGCACTCTCACAACTTGATGCATATCACATGTTTTGCACACACATGAAACTTAGCTGCTTGGTGAGCATTGAAATGAAAAACTGTCATGACTTCTTGGGGTTGTCAGACGAATCATTGGATTTTTCCATCAAAGACCCGTTGCAAGCAGTGCACTGCACCCACGAGATGGGTGAATGATTTTTAGAACAGCAGTCTGCAATCTACGCTGCTGTCGTCCCTCTTCAGGTGAGAAAAGGTGGAAGTTCAGGTGACATCTCCACACTCCATGAAACTGACAAGCTGAGGAAATGGCCGAAGCACTGAAAGCATTAAGGGGTGAAGCAAACATCATGCCAGGGGACTCTGCGCCCATTACTCCAATGCTCCACTATACGCTCAGCTGCTTCATCACACTGCAGAAGGCTGTGCTGAGGGTGACACGCCACTTGTAAAGGAAAACAAAATGACCATGCATGAAGATCTTTCAAAGGTACAAAAGTATGCCATCTATGAACATCGGTCTCACTGCCTGATCTCTGGATTCCAGGTTCTAAAGCTCTGTCTTTGCTCAGAGGAACTGGACATTCATGCCAAAGTGGTTGCAGAAGCACAAAACACATAATCTCTTTTTAAATCAAACTCATGACAAGACTTGTCAACAAGACTTTTGAATATTTTGAGTTATGTTTTTAAAAGCAAAGATTAAATCTTTTCGAGAGTACCATCATGAGGTGATAGGTGGCAGTGCACCCCGAGGTGTGGGACCTCTGCTGTGGCACACAGATCCAGAACACCACCTTCCTTTTGTCTCAGTGGAACATTGATACCATGTGCTCACATGCAGTCAGCATGAATTTTCAACATGACGCCAATGAGAGGATGAAAAGATCCATCATATGAAGTTGATGACGTCAAAAGAACATTTGGGAAAGCAATTTGGCGCCCCTCGTGTACACTGCACCCTAGGCCCAGTTCCCACAATAAAGTATCGTGAGACTGCATCCACGACCCAAGCCAGGAGGTTTGGAAAAGTAAAACAAACCTCGGACGAGTACAATCATTGACTTGGGAAAAAAAAACACCAGGTTGCTGTGAGGTCTCATTCTAACAGAGAAATTCCAACTTATGGTCAGTCAGAGATCATGGATGAGAGCTTTATTAAACCTGCTCAGTGAGCACTGAAGGTTAACCCAGTGTCACGGCTTTGTGGGAGGAGAAGGCGAATCACTGGGTTTTCCCACCAATGTCCCACTGCAAGCCGTGCACTGCGGGAGAAAAAGAAACTCCTGCAGTTACCGTCACACAAGCTAAAAACC
The DNA here is from genome assembly GCF_902148845.1 of Salarias fasciatus. NCBI lineage: Eukaryota > Metazoa > Chordata > Actinopteri > Blenniiformes > Blenniidae > Salarias > Salarias fasciatus. The sequence goes on along the minus strand of NC_043761.1, from coordinate 22,073,675 downwards.
CATGTAGCGACAAGTTGGAACAAGCCTGCAGTCAATGCTGCACTCCTCTCTCCTCGCATGAATGGGAGTTCAGGTGACATCTGAAGCTGACATCTCACATGAACTCTCTTTTTTTTGTAGAGTGCATGCATATAGGCCTACACATTTTTAATTATATTGATGGGATAAATGTGTAAAATATCTGACAATATCTATAAACATTAACTTCTGCATCACTTTTGTGATTAATATTCATACAAATTGTATTTGATAAAGGATAAAATAAGTATCACAGGGTGATGGCAAGAAAATCAATAAATGCAATGACATGTAAACTGCGAGATTCTAAATGTTTCTAACCACTGACTAACGGACATCAGTTCAAGTCAGGTGAATGCACAGGAGTTATGGACTTGACAATGTGACACCCACTTTGTGTGATCAGGTTCAATTACACTTTTTGGCTTTGGTACAGTTTTAACTCACTGGATGTGTAATCAGATAATAGAGTAAATTTAAAGGATGAGGGCTCCATGCCCAGGGCTGATCCTCAGCATTGGGAATTGACAGACTTGCTCCAGCTGCGTCAAGAGAGCCCTCTAGTGGCTGGTACCTGTTAATGTTAATGTGTTCATGTGCAGTTCTCCTTCCATGCAGTGAGCAGCAGTGGTCAGAGCAGTGTGGCCTTTCTGCAGCGTCTCTGGAACTTCAAGTCAAAATATTCCAGATCAACAAGGACGATGGTAACAGGGACTAAAAGATAACATGAATTATTTGGAGTTAAATCATTTAAAGGGGCTGTATCATGCAAAATTCACTTTTTGTATGTTTTAACCCTCTTATGTGTTTATATACTCACCAAAAACACCCCCAAAGTGTTTTTTCCTTCATGCCTGTGTGTGTGAGCTTTCCTCATTTTTCTGCTGCTCATAGAGGCAGCCCCTCCCGTACCTGTGCATATCTGTTTCCCATGTTGACGTCACACGGAGAAGATGGCTCCCCTGAGCCCCCCTCCCCTATCTCCGATTACGGCGATAAGCAACAATCAAGCAAGAGCAAGAGTCTGAAGGGTCTGCACTTGGTGAGTTTCTAACAGGAAAAGACATTTTTGCGTGTCTTTGCGTGTAGAGAAGCAAAAGCTAAAGAGCTAAAGCTAACCGTTATAGACGCTAACGCATTACGTATTTGTTTTGAAGCTCCGATTGGCTGAAGTACGCTGTCAGTCAAAGTCCACGGGGGGAGAGGTGGGATTTTCAGTGAAACTGAGTGTTTTCTCTTCCGGTTTCAGAATTAGCCCCAGAAAGTCTTTTATTTCACACAAAATGACTTTTCCTTAGCGCCAAAAATAAACTATTACCATGTCAATGCCAAAGCTGGGGTTTGGACTAGCTAAAAAAACATGATACAGCCCCTTTAAGAGATGTTTTAATTGTTATTGCTGTGTCACATTTATCTTTAAAACTGTCCTCGTTGACTCAGAATTATAATTTCAGGAAAGAAGATGTGCTTTTGCACTTTTTGTTACGTTTGTACTTTGAACATTAATTTCAGGTTGTAACATCTCAGAGGAGTTTGAATAACTGGAATGATTCATTCATTCATTTGTTCATTCATGTCAGGTTAATTGTTGATTCTAAATTGCCCCTAAGTGTGAATGTGTGAGTGCATGGTTGGCTGTTCCGATGTGTTGGCCCTCCCAACCTCACCCACAAGTAAGTGTGATTGGCTCCAGCACCCTTGACCCTGAAACGGACAAAGCGGCTAAGACAATGAGAAATTTGAATGAATGCAGCATAACCTTAGAATAGATTCAGGACAATGTTATGAGTTACAATCATTTTATTTTTTTTTTTAAAAAGTAAAGCCATCAAAAAACAATACTTGCGCTGGAAACATGAAGATAGAGCTCGAGTGTTACATTTTCAGTGGCTCTGAGTGTAATGTTCTTATATAGTAAATAAAAACGACAGCTTGTATGAAACTTGGAAGCGCTGGCTTTATTCACAACTCGCTCGCGCTGCGTACGGCGGCCTCACCCGGACATAATATGCTGTGGCTACGGAAGCCTATGAGCAAAAGCGAACTAGTCACAATACATTACATCTCCCCTCTTCAACAAAGAATGCTACTACTGCAGAGTGTACAATAGTGCAACTGTATTATCACAAGCAAAAAAAAAACAACGGATTTTATCAGTAGCTTATTATCTCAACAATAATGAAACAATACCTCCTTTTCAACTTAAATAATAATGTAACAGCCGGGTTGATGAAATTGAGTCCCACAATCTAACTAAATAGCATCTGAGAACGTAAACACATACAGAAGTCAAAATACTAACTTGGAAGGAGAGGTTACCAGCACGATTACTTCCATCAGGCGCCTTTACCACGCCTGTCCCTGACTGTTAAATTAACTTCAGGTAGTAAATTACAAATTCAGTCTGTCAGGGGGCTTGACAACTCGGCCCTGCCTGGTAGTATACAGTTCACTTGACAGGTCTGGCTGGGCTTGCACAGACCTTGGCGATTCTCTGAGTGGTGAAGGTCGCGGCTCTGGATGGGCTGGAGATCACATTGGCATTGTTGGCACTGGATCACATGGTTTAGTCCAGGGCTCGTTGAACCTCTCATTCCGTAGCTGGTTGGCAGCTGGAGTGCTGACACGAAGGTGTTGACGGTTGCAGCGGAACTGCCTGCCCCCACTCTCCACCATGTAGGATCGTGGAGTGCTGTGTGGTTGAAGTATGACCCCTGGGGTCCATCTGCTGTGTCCGGGGTATGGTGCCATCTGGACTTCATCTCCGGGCTGTAGGGCAGCGCGAGGATCAGCTGCTCCCTTGCGGTCATGGTAGAATTTCTGTGTGCTCTTGGTCTTGTCGAGCAAGCGCTTGACCTCCAGAGTGTCATAGGCTCTGGGAGTGAGTAGCGCGCGAGCAGTCGGCAGCTTGTTGCGAGGTCTCCTGCCAGGGCCGGTCCGGGCTTCAGAGGCGCCCTAGGCGAGCCCGAGACGAACGCCCCTTGGGAGCGTGTTTTTTGAGCGGTCCTGACATTTGTTGAGCGGGGGGCGATGCCGAACAATACCAATCAGTGCCGGGCAGCGCTGAGGACGAGGAGCGCGGTGCGTCGGACCGCTGCACAGCGGGGCACACGGAACACAGAGCGTCGTGGCGCCCCTTGTACGACCGCGGTGCCCGCCTCGGGACGTGGCGCCCTAGGCGGCCACCTAGTTCGCCTATGCCTAGAGCCGGCCCTGCCTCCTGCCCATGAGCAGTTGAGCTGGTCACAGGCCCACTGACTCCAGTGGAGTAGTTCTGTAATCCAGTAGTGCAAGGTGTTTGTCTGTTGTTTTACTCCAGAGCCTTTTGACTGTTTGTACTGCACGCTCTGCTTCCCCATTAGAGTGTGGCGTGTGCGGTGATGACGTCTTGTGTAGTATGCCATAACTTTTGCAGAACTCTTTGAATTCCTCTGATGAATACTGGGGGCCCCCATCTGTCCGCAGAATGGATGGGATCCCATGTCTGGAAAACTGAGTCTTCAGAGCCTCTATTGTAGTTCTGCTGCGCTGATCTTTCAGTTGCTCTACTTCAATGAACTTTGAGAAGTAATCCACTAACAATATATAATGTTTGCCTTCAAATTCAAAAAGGTCTGAGGCCACCTCTTCGAATGGTAGCTCTGGTGTCTCTGTCGGCATGAGTGGCTCTCTTGGGAGTCTGTTTTGGACCTCTGCACACTTGCAGCAATTTCTGATCATGTTCTCAATTTCGGCACTCATGCCTGGCCAGTACAGCACTTCACGAGCTCGCTGCTTACTCTTCACGATTCCCAGATGGGACTGATGTATGAGCTTCAACATGTCTGCTCGCATGGTGGAAGGTACCACAATGCGCAGGCCCTTGCAGACTATGCCATCAGACACAGCTAGTTGGCTTCTTGAGTCCCAGTATGGTTGTACAAGAGTGGGCACTTCTCTTTGGCTTTCTGGCCAGCCTTGCTGAATTGTCTGCTGCAGAAGGCTTAGCTCTTCTTTTGAGCGTTCCTGCAGTTCTGTGTATTTCTGTTCGCTCACTGACAAATGATTGAACATGGAAACACACTCAAGGCCACCTGTCTCTGGAGTGCTGTCCTGCAGCTGTGCTCTGGACAAGGTGTCGGGGAGCTCCATGTTTTTTCCTTTTCTGTATTTGATTGTGATGTCATACCACTGTAGACGCAGGCGCATTCTCTGGATGCAGGCATGAACGATGGAAAGCATCTCCTTCTCAATTTGTGCATAGCGCGTTTCTGCATCGGTTAGTGACCTGGAGGAGAAAGCGACAGGCTGATTGTCCTGCAGTAACACTGCTCCCAGTCCCATGCTGCTGGCATCGCTGTATATTTCTACAGGCTTGGCTGTGTCATAGTACTTGAGCACCGGAGGGTGTGTACAGAGCTGCTTGAGCTTGTCAAACACTTGCTGTTGCGCTGGCTGCCATCTGAACTCGACGTCGCTCTTCAGGAGCTGTCGCAGTGGAGCATCCACCTCACTTAGGTTTGGAATGAACTTGGACAGGTATGTTACAAAACCAAGAAAACGGCGGACACCATCCTTGTCTGTGGGTGGTGGCATGCACCTCACTGCTTCAGTTTTTGCAGGGTCTGGCTTCAGACCATCAGCTGTGATTAGGTGACCCACATATGTCACTGCGGACTGACGGATGTGACACTTATCAAAATTAAGCTTCAGATTGTAGCTTGTGGTTCTCTCAACTACTTTGCGTAGTATTGTGTCATGTTCTTCCATTGTGGGCGCTGCTATCAGAATGTCATCCATGACACCAGTGGCTCAATTAATTCCTTCTAGCATCTGGTCTATGATGCGCTGGAATATCTCAGGTGCACACTTGATCCCGAAGGGCAGTCTCAGCCATCTGAACCACCCTATGGGAGTGTTGAAAGTTGTGAGAAAGGATGAAGCCTCATCCAACTCTATCTGGAGGAACCCAGATTTAGCATCCAAGACTGAGAATACTTTAGCACCTGGCATGGTTGAAATCACCTCTTCTATGGTACGCATCGGATGATGTTCTCTCTTGATTACTTTGTTCAGGTCACTTGGATCGATGCAGATTCTTATCTTGTCCTTGCGTGTGACAACTACCATAGAACTGACCCACTCTGTGGGCTGGTCCACCTTTGTGATGTAACCATCTCTCTCCATCTCTGCCAGTTTATCCCGTATCTTTTCCCTGAGTGCTGCGGGTTGCCGGCGTACCGGGTGCACAACACCCTTTGCATCTGGATCGATCTTAATTGTGTATTTTCCCGGCAAGGTCCCTGAAGTGCGTGTTAGCTCAGGAAAATCACTCAGGCCAATGGGTATATTTGAATTCAGTGTGGTGTCGTTTGCAGTGCTCACCTCGTCCATGTTGACGCCATCCTGCTGCAGAGAGTCCAGTCGTATGATTAAGCCCAAGACTTCAGCTGTCGCACCACTGAGCACGTTCTCCTGAGCAATATCCATTATCTCCAGCTCTGCTTTCGCCTCACGGTCTTTGTACTTCAGCGGAAGATCCACTGCAGCAACAGGTCTCAGCTTGTGGTTCGAATTGGAGCGCAGTATTCTGTTGGAGCGTTTTAGCTCTCCTTGGTGCTGCAGTAGCTGGTAACTGTCCAGAGTCAGCGTATTACACTTTGCACCGGTGTCAATCCTAAACTGCACCTCCTGAGACAGAACACAGATGCTCACCACCCACTTGTCATCTGCCAATATTGCCACTGGAGCATCCTCCTGAGTCAGGTTGATATCCAGTATTTCCTCATCTGCTGGGTCCTCCACAGCAGTCTCCACATTGACTGAGTTCGTGCCGCGGCTGCGACACACTGCTGCCCAGTGGTTTGGCTTGTGACAGTATGAACATGTGGAGCCCAGTGCTGGACACTTTCCCCTACTCCTGTGGGTGTTTTCCACACTTTGGGCATCTGGCTTGATTTCCGGCTGCTTGTCGCTGCTGGCTGGGTTTTGATTGTGAATAGTTCTGAGGATTTTTATTTCGTGTTGCAGGCTTTGATCTGGTGGACACAGCTGACACTTGAGAATCTGCCTGTCTGACAATCATCATTTCTTTTTGTGATATTTTGAACTGCTGGGGAATCTCTATAGCCTTGGCCAATGTCAGGTCCTCACCTTTATCTAAGAGTCTTTCTTTGACTCGTGTTTCCCTCACTCCTGCTATTATTGCATCAATCAGCATGTCATCTGGGTCCGCATACTCACAGTCCATCAGCAGCAGCTTCAGATCCTTCACAAAATGATCAAAGCCCTCAGCGGCACCTTGTTTCCTTTGCTTGAAACGGTGTCTAGCAATCCGTTTGTTTTTTCTTGGCCGTATGTAGCTGGCAAACTTATCCAAAACTTTGTCCGGGTCCTGTTTCTCTGCGTCGTCGGTCCAGTTTAACGTCCTGTAGATTTCTCTGTCCTGTTCCCCGATCCACGTCCCTAGCCAGCCCACGCGCTGTTTACCTTCCAGCTCAGAGAGGGGACCGGCGAACACAAAGTCAACATGGCTGCGGAATCTCTCAAACTCCTGATATAAATCAGCGGCTTCCCAGTCGATCTTGGGGTGTTCAAACGCAGCAGAAGCCATTGGTGCGTTCTTGGGTCCGTTCTCGCTTCTTACACCATGTAATGTTCTTAAATAGTAAATAAAAACGACAGCTTGTATGAAACTTGGAAGTGCTGGCTTTATTCACAACTCGCTCGCGCTGCGTACGGCGGCCTCACCCGGACATAATATGCTGTGGCTACGGAAGCCTATGAGCAAAAGCGAACTAGTCACAATACATTACACTGAGCATCGTCATGCAAGAAACCCAGAATGCAACAAAAGTTCTGTTTTCAATTATAAACAGGCCCTCAGTGTCTGCTGCTGTTGCCCATCAGATTCAAGCTTCACTGTGTTGTGTGGTCAGAGATTCTCTTCAGTAAAACAAGGACTTATTTCAGGGACTGTCGTCTTTCTATCATTTCCAACCAGTCTGATCATTTAGTGACTCACTTCCTGTGAGACTTTTCAAACTAAGCGCGCTGCAAGATTCATTCATTCAGTTAATTGCACTGTTTTCGCTAACTTGGCTCTAAAAACTAGTACAATTAGAGAAAATAGTGTGTTTTAGGTGCACCCTGAAGCACAGCGAGGAGGATTCGGCCAGCCTGAAGGAGTACATAGATCGCTGCTTCGACCAGATCGTCATGGGGAAGCTGAATCACACATCCACCGCCTTTGCTTCCTCATCGAAAGCCAAGACAGCAGAATGAGGAATCGTCTGGAGTGATTTGTCCACCTGCGGATGACTCGATGGACGTTCTTATCTCTATAGATAAGAACCTTTACAGCCGCAATGCCCGTTTGAGCCTGTTGGAAATCCTCCACAAGGAGGAGAGTCAGTAAAAACCCTCACGGAGGGGATGACCCACTGTCTGAGGAAAACAAGAAGATTAAAGAAATGGTGATTGATCTCCAGGCCAGGAGCATGAGGGACAATTTAGTGTTCTCTGGAATCCCAGAGCAGACGGAGGAGGACCCTGAGGCAACGGTGAAAAGTTTCATCAGAACGCAGCTGAAGCTCCTGGAGGAAGCGGTGAAAAACATCTCCTTCCACAGGATCCACCGTCTGGGAGGGAGAAGACCCGGCGAGTCCAGACCCAGACCCATAGTGGCCAAGTTTGTTAACTTCAAACAGGAGCATGTGAAGAGCCAGGGCCGGCAGCTGAAGGGAACCAAACATGGCGTGAACTATCAATTTCCAAAGGAGATCCTGGATCGACGCAGTGTTCTGTTCCCGATCAGAAAAAAGTCCATCTCCGAAGGCTCCTGCGGCGTCATCACCGTGGATAAATTATTTATCGACGGCCAACTTTTCCAAGATCCAAACATCACTCCGTGGCTCTACTGATCTCAGGTGCTGTACGGGGGTCTGTTTGGCTGATTCTGGAAGCTCCCGGTGAATATTATGTAAAAACTTGTCAATGGTAATTTACCTGCCTGGGTTGTAGGATGAGATGCAGTTGGCAACAAAAAAAACCCCCAAACATCAGAAACATCTTGGCTTCTTAGCTGACAATCATATAGCATGAAATTCTTGAGACCAGTGACTTTTATGTTATCTATTATTCTGCCCTAAGCTTGAACAAGCTTTTCCTGGATTGCTCTGATGTCTTTATTTTGTCTTATCGCAGCTGAGGGAGGTTGAGGGATACAGATAAAAACAAACAATAGATGAATAACAATTCTGGTTTTCATAACAGAAATAGAGCATCCTATTCTGGAGAGTTCAAGAAGGGCAAGATGATCATGAATATACCTGCAGTATTTAATACGCTATGCATTTTCCTCCAAGTCGCACCAAATTTCTCACACAGTCATGTTCACCGAATTTGAGTTTCAGCAATAAATAAAATTCTTTTCATCTGTTCAATCAAGTTTTACTCAAAGTGAGGTATATTCACAATTATATTTATCTGAAGTTATTTTAAACACAAGGTAATTTCAGTATTACCACTTTTCGTGGTGTTATTCAAGTATGGGGAAAAACAAAGGCCAAAAACTGTAGTTTATCAAATTTTTTGGGTCAGTCCAACTTCCAACAAAACATTTCAGAAAAACCTTATTTTGAGGAATGAGGTCAAAGAGAATCTGTCTGTAGTTCAAAAAATTGACTTTTCCAACTTTTTCTTTTCCTGGCATTCTATAGAGTAGAAATCAGAATCAGAATCATTTATTAATGGCCACACAACAAAGCTGGTGGAATTTGTTTCCGGTACATCACTTAATGCTCACATCTCACAGGGTCAGTTACAGTGTCAACAAACAGAACATTACATTCAACAAACATAGACGATTATACAGCAGTTTACATCAAGGCAATCATTGGTTTAAAGTCCAAATAGCTATTGGAAAAAAAACTGTTTTTAAATCTGACTGATTTAGTTGTCAGAGACCTGATTCTGAAACAAGAATAAAGATGCAGCACCGTATTCTGAAAGATCTTTTTGAACATATCTGATATTTGTTTAATATGTTTAATCTTACCTCAGAGGAGACTCAGTTGAGGAAGCAAGCCCTGAAAGAATCCTGAAAATGATCTTCATCTACAGTGAGAGATATCCTGTGTTTCACTTCCTGTTCATGTTCATGACGGCCAAGACTTTGAAAACAAAACAGTGATGCAGTAGTAATAACAATCACATCTGTCTGAATAAATGACACTGCGATGGAAAACCTTTCATTTGGAAACAGAAGTGGTGTAAATGGATGGATCAGCTCATGACAAAGCCACAGGACAAACAAACAATATTGAAACTTGATTTTATTCAAATACCTATGCTAAGCAAGTTTCCAGCATCCACAAATAGATTTTAAGAGTTAAAATGATTCGGAAGAAATGTCATCTCTACAAACCAAACTATACAGTATGCTCGGGAGAATGGTAAGCAGTAATGTCAAGTTAACCAGCAGTCACTCTAATGATGAGCAGTGTGACTGATGAATAAGACAATAGTAATCTGTTACAACAAACTTAGAAAGATAAAATAAACTACTGGCGTCACTGTAATGAGCTTTGACTGACCCCTGATCCCTGAATGCAATGTGTCTATCATTGGGGAAACTCAAATTCAGCTCATCCATTAGTGTTATGCATAGCTCAAAAATGTCCTCATCACAGGGCACTGCAGTGAGGAAAATGCACGAGTCCTTGGTTCTCTCTAGATCTGTGGTGTTTGGCGAGACCATGAAGTGATGTGCACCCCATAGCTGGGGTGCCATGAACATTGCATTTGGGATCACGTGAGATTGCATCAGGTCTCTTGTTGGTCGGACCCGGTGTGCATTTCATACAGCCGCAATCTCATTCAGTTATTAATGTAAAAATAATTTAAAATATATCAGAAAAAACATCAAAACTATTTATGAATAAAAATTAATAATTAATAATAATTATATTGTAAAATAATAATCATATCAGTATAATAATAACCATAAATAACAAAAGAAGTACATGTACAACAGTAGGCCCAGTCAACTTACATTGAAGTCACAACCCCTCAACATTTAGTGTAAACAAACCTAGGTTATGTTTTTAAAGCACAGTTGCACTAATGCCTTGTCCAGGAAATCTCCGTCAAAAAGGTCCTCGTCTTAGCAGCCCCACCAGCATTCAATGCGTTGATTCGCATTACTGGCGCTGGAGATGGAACCTTGCTCTCCTGGCCTGTCATCTTCTCCCTCACGTCTGATGAACAATTGGATGTCCCGCATAGTCACATTCTCAGTTCCAAAATCAGCACGTACTATTCTTGGGCATCCATTGAACTTCTCCACTGCATTCAAATAGTAACCTGAAATGACTTGCGGGTTGCTGCTTGTGTGCGCAGCATTCAGCCAAATGATCCAGTGGGAAAAACCATTGATACACCCTTTTATGCAGATTCCATATGATTTGAGTTTATCGTAGAAATCTACATGCCAAATGAAATTTGGTCCTTTGGAAAAATATTGTCTGCGCTGGAGTCGATGGCATCAGTGTAGTGCTACAAGTACTTGAATAATAATCTGAACATCTTCTTTTCTGGCTCGAATACCATGCTCCAAGCACTTTGTGTGCATCCAGCAGTATGCATCGAGGCGACCATGGGCATCCAGTTGACTGATGATGACGTCTATAATTGTTTCAACATCAGCAAAAGTATGATGGCAAAGCTCATTTGCTTTCAGAATCTTTTTGAGATGGCTAAGACTTATAATGAATCCATTGGATGAAAGTGAAGTAAGTATTTCTTTGTATGTTAGCCCAATATGGAAATAAAACAAATTAGCATTAATCATGTCCAATATTTCCTTTGCCAGTCACCGTGTTGCGTTTGCGTGAACAGCATGCATCCTCTCAGATCACGAAGCACTCATCAAGAACATAGAGGTGTGCTAAATTTAACGCCATATTTATTCCGTTCCCTCGCTTTATTATAGTGAGATAATGCTTTAATAACGTGTGCCCACACTATAGAAGGTGTTACCTCGCCTTAATAAAATATTATGCACCCTGACACCAGCGGAGCTCCGTAAGAATCTCTGTGCACATAGAAATGATATATAATCACAAATATATCCTCACAAATTTGCAATTACTTGCTGATGCACACACATCATTTTCAACAACTTCAGGGAGAAACTTGAACATTTCTTGTTTTCATTGGAAACATAGCTGGGTCCTAGCGTTGGGTGGCCAAAAATGTGCCTAATCAAAATTTAACAATATTAATTTGGCGAATCTCGACGAGCGGCTGCTCTTTAGTTTTCACAAGTATCAGAGTTTATTGTGACAACAACTTAACCCTGTGCACACCTGCGCCCTCCCGGGTGGTGCGCAGGCCACGTCCCTCCCCCCAAAAGTCCCCCTGACCCACGGTGCGCACATAAAGAAAATAAAAGAACACAAAACAGGTGGCAACAGCGCACAAACAATAAACCAAACACAGACATAATAAATGAAACACAAATAAATGAAACAGGACACAGAAACTGGCCCGAAACGGCCCCCGAACTCAGTCCCGTTTCCCATGAGCCCTTGCAGCTCAACACAGTCAGTAGGAGCAGTAGTAGCAGCAGCCCTCCAGCGCCCCGAGCGACCCCCACGTCCCCTACATTAATAAAACTCTCCACAAGGGGGTGCAAGAACTGGACAAATAACAACAACCTGGCCTTTTTAACACATTGTTTGAGTGTGTCTTAAGAATTTATTGATGTGTTCATTAAGAGTGCTTTCTTTGTAGAATGTAAAAGTAGACATGTTAATAAACTGTGTTTCATGGTAATTTTTGGTGTATTTGTGACAAGTCATTTTTGTATGTGTTGTTCTCATGCTTCTATGACACTTTAAACAGATGTTTACCCTGAAGATTGACAGCAAATTTAAATTATTTTTCCCCTTTTTGAGACTGGAGTTTGGTAACTCGCCTTGGTTTCAACATGGTGCCCAAGAATTATTAATAAATAAAAAAATTTATGTTATTCATAATTCTAAATTTCCCATAGCTCATTTTCGGTAATTTATCCATTTTTCAGTAAGTTGGTCATTTATGGCATTGATGATTGATCAATAACATGTCAATTAATCAATGATGTAATGGTTAAATTGCTCTGTGATTTGCTCACTCCCTAATGACTGTTTGCTTGACATTATTGATGAGTAAATATCCACTCATGACAATTAATAATTGGCATTTAATGAAATACTTTTGTATTTCACTTTAAACAGTTTATTACTCTGTCATCACAAGTGTACCCTAAATCGTGTGTCCGTGAAGTAAATTTACTTAAGACCTAAATAACATCAGAGTCTACAAATAGCAGAGAAAGTTTGGGTGCATAAAAACCCCTCACAATTAAAAAGCATATTCATGACAATTCAGGTTTGTACCCTTAGTTTCAAGGGCAAATATATGACAAAACAACATCAATCATATTCTTAATGATGGGACGGGGTGGGTGGATGTCATGCTTGAGGTAGTGAGCCACAGTCATCTCCCAGGCGTCCACGAAATAAACATCCATTCCCTTAAACATGGTCCTCAGTATCTTGTCACGTTGCAGTGAAGGCCAGTCACTGAAAAGTACTGAATAGGGCGTTGAGGATTGCTTCAGGTTTGCTGTCCGGATAATAATTCTAGTATCTGGAGCTCTGGCTAGCAGTCGAACAACTGCCTTGCGGATGCTCATTAACCGACGGATGTAGTACTTGATGGGGAAAGTGTTAAAATGTGCCCAGACACCAAAAACTACAACTGTGTTCTTCCCTCCAGTTACTGCATCTAGTTCATTGGCAATATAATGTAGCTCTGTAACTGGTAAATAGCCCATACGAAGAGGAAGGCCATGGCAGCGAAATGTAACAAAGATGTTTTTGGCATAGTCCAGTGCCACATAAGGTCCAGGCTTCTTCAAGTTGTACAGGTTATATACCTTGAGATCTGAAAGAATTAGAACATGAAAGTTCAGATCAACAACTAAATTGAAAATGTGACAAGTTATTTCAGGGAAATTACCTGATAGTTCTGAAGAGAGGAATTCTAACCACTGCCTGACTGTAGAGTCTCCATACATGTGGACCACCTTGTCTTTGAGGCACTGGCTGATGGCAGAGGCACTATTGAACCGTTTCACTGTGGAGCCACTCAGTGAACTCCACAGACCTTTGTAATAGTAACCAGCAGGTCCAGGTATGTCCTTGTTGCTGTCCGTTGCAAGTTGACCTGTAAAAAGGTGACATTCTGTTGACATTTGGTTTCATTATTATATAATTAAATATTTAGTTTTTTTTGATAATCCAATCATTTTCAGATGTTTTCATCAGCACATGCATCAATTTTTTCACTACCTAATATTTCTATGGATAGTTATGATTAAATCTTAGTTTTTTGTTATTTTTGGAGTGAAAGATCTATCCAATCCAATTCAATTCAATTCATAAAACTTTATTTGTCCCCAAGGAGCAATTCAGAGCACGCAGAGCAGTCAGCGTAATAATGCATAACAAAATATGTACAAAAATGTAAATTTAAATCAGTTAAAATGACAAATATCTTAATATCACACTAGTACTATACTATATAATATACAAATACTGTCAGCAAACCTCGAGTGCAATAGGCAGAGACGTAGGTATGGTAATATGTATAATATGTCAGTGCAGATATAAAATTTCCAAGTGCAAAGTGGCAGAGATCAAGGGGCTATGTTGTTTTTTTGTTTTTTTTTCTTCAAGGGGCTATGTTGAGTTGCCATATAAAAAAGTCTGGGGTGGGGGGTGGGTATGAGTTGAGGAGTAGGACTGCCTTAGGTACAAAGGTAGCCCTTCTCCTCTGTGTCCTGCACGCGGGGCAGCAAAGCCGTCGGCCAGAAGCGAGCTACTCGAATGCAGAGAAGTGAGCATGTGAGGGGTCACTGATGATCCGGTTCGCCAGTCTGCATGTTAAACGTTCGTACACTGCAGACAGGCTTCTGAGGGGCAGTCCTACGATTTTAGAGCAGACAGTGACAGTCCTCTGCAGGCGGTTTCTGTTCTGGAGGCTGATGGAGTAGAACCAACAGGTGATGGAGAAGGTGATGGTGCTCTCTATGAAGGAGTAGCAGAATGTCCGGAGAATGTTCTGACTCACTCCAAAAGAATTGAGCTTCCTTAGGAGATACTGTCTCTGGTGACATCCTTCTCTGATACAGCTATTAAAGATCACAGGTGCATGTGACCATAACTGTCACAACTGGCTCTTCTCAATGAGGAAGAGTTGCAACTTGACTTTTAGGGCTCTAAATTGGTAGACTGCACCTGGTCTATGCGCAGTCTAGGCGGGCCGTCGCCAGGCTGTCGGCGCAAGAAGTCAACGGGGTGTGTCCACAACATTTAGCTAATTTCGTGAACGGGCGCAGAGCAGGGCAGTCACGCCTCTATCCCGCCCACCGGCGCAGGTGGCGCAAGAGGGAGGAGAGAAAGTGGGTTTAACCCAGCTGAGCACAATTTGACCACTCAAATGAACACTGCTCCTTATTTTTAAATGCACTGCAGCAAAGCTCACTGCTAAATTAACATGATGAAATATATATTTCCTGGCTGCTCTGCTACATCCCAGACGATCTGAGGGGAATTAAGCTTATTGTTTGTGTCACAAGTGAGGTTCAGATGCACATAAAAAACTATCTGTCTTGTACATTTAAAGACTTACCGACTTTATTGTATGCATATGTGTGTACAGATACTTATTGATTAAATATGATATGAACCCCCGACCCCCCCCCCCAGCCCCAGAAGCTGAAAGACAAAACAAAAAAGGAAATGAATAAGTACATGAAATAATCACTTCTTCTTGCTGCAGCCCAGGTTCCCTCCTCCTCAAAATCATAGGTGATGATTAACGTGCCCCATGCGCAACAATCCACAAAGAATCACACCCGAAATGTCTTGTTTTTAGTTTTATTAGATCAATCCCCACAGTCCTTGACAAAGTGAGATATCAGCTGGTTCATACCGAACTGCAGCAGAACAGAACGCCTTCTCTGTAATGCACGACATCCCTTCACCAACATGAACAATCAGCCAGCACTGCCAGAAGAGTGTCAACCTTTGTGATTCGAAAAATGAAGTTTGAAGCAATGGAGTCAGAGACAACTGACTCTAAACACACTTGCTGCAGTTCCTTTTTTTATTTTATTTTTTTTTTCTTGCCTGGAGAAGACCAACAGCGGTCAAAAACGTAGTGCTACAGAACGCACATTTTTGGTTTACTTTATTTTTTTTCAGTTGGCCTGCTTTTTGTCGTTTCTTTTGTTTTACCATCCCTTATTATTTTATTTTCCCGAGATTTCGGCTTAGGCCATGGGCGAAAATGGTTAGAAGCGCAGCTCTCTCTGTGTAACGCTGTCTCTGTTAACACGAGAACAGCCAGCATTCTTACTCCCCCTCCAAAGGCCGCAAACGTCAGCCAGACCATCATACATTTTGCAGTGTTTTTGCGCAGGAGCACACCAACAGGCTGTTTTTCTGTAATCTAATATATTAGAAATTAAGATAAATAAACAAAATATTAAGTCAAGAGGATCAGCAAACCTTTCAATGCCTCATGTGTGCTTTATTAATGCCTCAAATCAGGTTCTAAAATTTATTTAAAACCTTATACAGTGCGCATTTGCGCAGCGTCACCTCTCATTCACACTCTGCGCACTCGTTTCCCTGATAAACACAAACACACACACAGGCACACACACACACACACACACACACACACACACACACACACACACACACACACACACACCAACACACACAAAATGGTTGTATTATAAACCGTCAATAATAATCAAAACATTAAAATTAGTAAAATAAGTCTCCCCGGCTGCGCACCAGGACGGACACCTTCCCACACGGTCCCGTCCTCACCCTGCTCATTTGATTCTGGGACTGCAGGTTCGACAGAACAAAGGTATTTATTCCAAAAATATGTTCGTTCTAAAATTAATTTTTGGAAACGAAAAATACATGGTTTGCTGTACTTTGATGGAGCATATATTATTTTACCTGAATCTGTAATTGGCACCTCTGGGGACGCTGGGCCAGTACTCCTGCTGTCAACTACCATGTTCACTGTTGTGTTGAATTTTATTACATTAGTTTTTTTTATTTTTTTCACCATTTTATGTTTATATTATTTAGTTGTAAACTGACAGTAGCCTACAGTAATTCTCTATTGACCTTATTCAGACCCGCCCATTTCTCTAGGGGCGGGACTTCCGCTTTATGTTTGCACTTTCGGTTAGCGACAACTGCGGTGTAAACAGACGAGAAAATAGAGTGGGGAGAAACTAAAATCTCTCTTAAAATCTCCAATGAAACAAGTCTTCCTCATCCAAGGCTTTTGACAGAGTGGGAGGATGACATGCGGGAGTGGTCTCCAGTCCTGTGTGGTGATATTTTTAATGACTTTGTGCTATCGCTGGGTGTGGATGGTTCAGCCTGGAGGAACTACAAGAGCACGGGAGCTTACAAATATCTTCAAAGTGGGAAAGTCGGCTGTTTTTTTTTTTAAATCAGCAACAGGGCTATACGTTTTTTAAAGCCAGTGTTAGCCCAAGTCAGGCCAGTATCTCTTCACATTTAGCACAGACGTTGGTGACAGCTGACAGTGACAGAGAGCCGTGGAGACCATGGGATGTTCTTTTATCGTGGGGTTGGGACGGTCCTGAAAATCTACTGAAGTAAAATCTGGCTCAAAATTCAGAACGAGGTAAGAGCTGAGTACCTTCTTTGTTTTTATTTTTATGAATGAAGTCCTCTGTCGTGCACTGTAGCTGTTCGATAGCTTAGCATGTTAGCCTGTGGTGGCTGCAAGCTGCTGTTAACCTAAAACCCTGAGTTTTAAATACAACAGAGACATATATGTTTGTTTCACCTCCCAGAAGGCAAAGTTAGATTTGTTGAGAAGGAGGAGCGCCCTCGTCCAGCAGCAGAGGTCCTCTTCTTTAGACGGAGGTGGGTGCAAAGTTTGCTGGCCCGCAGCATTCAGATCTGGGCTTCCCGTGCTCTAAACAATTTTGAGAAAGCGAAAGCTTCATCTTCTTAAAGTTGTTGTGGCGTCCATGGACAGAGCAGATGAGGCTGGTCATGTTCAGACTTAATAAAAGTGAGCAATATAGCTGGCGAACTCGCTGTCAACACAGCGCAGAGCCAATAAACCAGAAGTTGCAACACATAATGGTGCTGCCCAGCAGCACTTCCTGAATAAGGTCAATACCTGGAGGTGACTCGTGAATGCTTCCATGCGCCACTGCAGGTTCTGCGCTGGACTGTACAGCAGCTGGAGTTCAGTCGGGCATTTTTGGGGCAGCAGGATTACTTTTTTTTTTTTCGCTGTTTGGCTCGTGGCTGTTCTGACTGATTCAGAACGTTCCTCCTCTTCACTCCAGTCAAGATCACTGATGTCCCACACGTCTCCGCCATCCAATTCCCCCTCACTTACCTCCTGTATCATTGCGAAAGCTTCTTCCACTGAATTATCACTTCATTATGCCTCTTTTTACTCTTTCTTTTGGGATTTAGTTGATATTTTCGGCTGTCTGTCTGGTTGTCTGCTGTCAGAGCTAACTCCCTGTTCAGATGCGCGCATATGAACCAAAACAAATCAAATGCAGAAAAAAAGCCAGTGCGTCTTTCTTTTTTCTTTTTTTTTTTTTTTTTTTTTGGAGGTATGAATGCTTTGTAATATTATGTGTGTCATTGTTAGGACCTTATTTGCTTCAGAAAAACATACAAGACACATATTTAGGAAAAGTCAAAGAATTAGAGGACAGGGGAATTAGATTTATTTGAATTATAAAAACCCAAACGGTCTGTCAGACCGTCTTGGCTGTTCTAGTGTTAATCACCTGCGTTTAGACGGAAAAAGCACTGCGCAACAGTTGCGGGTTTGATGATTCATATTGTGGGTGATATGACACATGGGTGTTTTTTGTCCAATCCCATTGAAAACAATTGTATTAGAAGCATCTGTATTTAAAGCGACCCAGATTCTATCCTCCCAGGTGAAGCGCATTATTCAGTTTCTGTGACATGATGAAAAGATCTCTGTCCCACTTTACAGGATCTGATGTTGAGTGTTTTGTCCTGATGGATATCTGCTGAAACAGGTCAAACATCTTCACGATGCGCTCAGCCGCATGTTCTCTATAACCCTCCGCTCCACCGGCGAGTCTCACTGCGGGCGCAGGGCAACCCGCTGACAGCAGGCGGTCAGCGGACCCCCAGTCCACGGTGCGACCCGCTGTTCAGCCCAGTCACCATGTCCTCCACTGAGCCGCTGCTGCGCGCCCATGTCTCTGGACAAAGACCAGATCAGAAACACGCAAAATAATAATAATGAAAATAATACCACAAAACAAAACAAATGACGGCCACGCCCATCTCGGTGCAAGTGCAGCAGACTGGCCAGAAACCCATGCATGAAAATATGACTGCGCCACCGCCGGTTAGCGATCTCTGTGTTGCGCCGTGAAAATACGGCCCTTCGTCTCTGCCAGATGGCTGAACTCCTCAATCTATACCAAAGATTGATGCCCACCACCCTTTGCAGAAAACTGGCCACTTGTATCCACAATGTCTTTCTTTTAGTCATGAACTTTAGGTCTTAAGTCATGGCCATATAGGTGAGGATGGGGATGTTGACAAACCAGCAAATAGAGAACTTTGCTTTCGAGCTCAGCTCTCTCGTCACCATAACATTGTGGTACAGTGGCTTCATTACTTCAGCTGCCTGTTCTGATCTGTGGAGCTAAATGTATAAATCCCAAACGAACTTTAACTTCTCCACCTGGAGAAAGTTTTCCCTCCTGATCTGAGAGGGTCTGTCACCCAAGACCGAGAGTGTGCAACAACAGTTTTGATACTCTATGCTCCCTAAACATCTCCTACAAGACATCTTAGAGGACATGATGACAGACTTTTTCTTAGTCTACAAAAAACATGTAGACCGAATTTTCAAACTCACATGCCTTTTGGATAATCTGTGAGAGGGTGACAAAGTTGTCTGCCAGAACACAATCTATGGTTTTTTCTCCTGTATTTGTGATCTGACGTTTAGCTGGAGTCTCATTTCCTAATGATTCAAATGATTCTGGCATCACCAAGCACGTAACAAACCCCAGTGATGAACCTGTCACTTCATGTGTTGAAGGAGGGATATAAATAAAACATGCTGGATTGGGGCTCTTCAGAAACAGGATTGTGCAGCCTTGCCATATTGAATATATCTATGGTGCCTCCATGCCGCCATCTCGTGGATGTTGTCGGCGAAGCAGCAGTGCATGAAAGTCTATGGAAGTCAGTGGCTCTCCATAGTATGTTACAATGCTGCACATGCATATTTGGTGCTTCATCATTGGTTTCATCGCCTGGCATGAAGTGTTAGGAAGCCAGTGGTTTGGGGGGATTTAACAATCTTTAAAGCTCCTAAAAGTCAACTTTTCATAATAGGGCCCCTTTGAGCCAAAGGGGGTCAAACGACTCATCCACAAGGACAAACTTCAGCTGTATCCACCAGTTGGGGGCTTGTGAGTATCCCCACACTCACCTGGAGCTTCCCACCCTGTGCAACACCTGAGTAGGAAAGAAACCAACCCTTATGAAGGACGACAGTTCCAGAGTCAGTGCTGTTTGGGATGTGAGACCGACTACCGTAAATCCTCTTACAGTAGCCGGGGCTTTTATTTGTCTCAAGTGTAGCTGACACCAGGCTTTTAATGGAAGGTGGCATGTATAAGAGAGAGGCTAATATTTTAAAATTTTCAAAAAGAGCAGAAAGATCTTTTGTGTCAGTTTCAACCCAGTAAAATGTACTGAGCTCATTTATTGAAAACAAATATCAAACAGTACTAAAACAGTAATAAACAGTAGTGCAGTTTAGAGCTGGGGGATATATGGAATTAATTCGAATAATTCATTTTGTTTTTTCAATCGATGTGAAAAAAATTAAGTCTCAACATCGAGTTCAATGTTTTCTGTCCCTCTGCCATTGTTACCGGGCAGGTGTAATACACACAGTCACCATACCAGGAGGACTGGCGCTGTAGCACAGACTACTGTCAGTACAACACTGAAGCACTTCACAGAAAAAAAGAAAAGACACCAAAAAAAGGCTTATATTGGGAGGCGGCTTTATGAGCTTTCTTCAAAGATGCGGTCATTAAAGGAGACAGGCTTTTAATGTAATGCAGGTCATTATTAGAGGATTTACGGTATATCTTGTCTGTACATCCCAACGCTCTGAACAGCTCCATTCTATATCCTCTATTGATCTGTTGTAGGGTCTCATGATGCCACATGGCTCCCCACTCTCTTCAATGAGGAATGTGTTTCTGGGCCCTAACTTGGTAGACTGCGCCGAATCCGCCCGCTGTCAGCGGAGCGCAAAGTGCGCCGTCGGCGGATAAAGTCAACGGGGCGTGTCCAGAAAATTGTCCTAATTTCGTGAACCAGGCGCAGTCACGCCTCCATCCCGCCCACCTGCGCAGGTGGCGCAAGAGAGAGGAGAGAAAGTGGGTTTAACCCAGCTGAGCGCAATTTGACCAATCAAATGAACACCTCTCCTTTTTTTCAAATGCACTGCAGCGAAGGACACTGCTATATTAACATGATGAAATACATTTTATTTCCTGGCCTCAATACTAAACCATAGTGAAGCAACAATGTATATGACTGCATTTTGAAATAAATAATCTCTGGTAGAGTATGGGGAGCCAGACAAATGAAATAAAAATGCAGACACCCTGCATTTAGAGGCTACATAAAGACTTTGTAGGGAAAGGGAAAATCTGTTTTTATTTGTGTGCATCATAACTCTTAAAGATACATTTGGGAAAGCACAAAGAATTACAGGTGTCTGCACGCCAATCACTCAGCGCAGCTGCACAGGGGAGCTGGGTGAGTCTACTTAGGACTGCTGGTTCAGTTGTCATCAGATCGATGTCCTCTGAAATGATTCCCTATAATTCCTATCACACACATGGCATTCCGGCCATCCCAGACGAAGGATAATCAATTATGAGAGAGCGGTGGCGACATCTGCTATCTGCTCCGTCCTCTGCTCTGCTTCACGTGTTGCCAGCATTCTTACCCCCCTCCAAAGGCCGCTATGGTCAGCCAGACTGTCATACATATGCAGTGTTTTTGCGCAGGAGCACACCAACAGGTTGCTTTTCTGTAATCTAATGCATTAGAAATTAAGGTAAAGAAACAAAATATTAAATCAAGTGGATCAGCAAAATGTCTGCCTCATATCTGCTTTATTAATGCCTCAAATCAGGTTTTAAAATGTATTGAACTTTTTACAGTGCGCATTTGCGCAGCGTACCTCTCACTCACACTCCGCGCACTCGTTTCCCTGATACACACGCACACACACGCCAACACACACAAAATAGTTGTATTATTAACTGTCAATAATAATCAAGAACATATTAAAATTAGTAAAATAAGTCTCCCCGGCTGCGCACCAGGACGGACACCTTCCCACACCGACCCGTCCTCACCCTGCTCATTTTATTCCGGGACTGCAGGCTCTACAGGACAAAGGTATTTATTCAGAAAATATGTTCGTTCTAAAATTAATTTTTGGAAACGAAAAATACATGGTTTGCTGTACTTTAATGGAGGATATAATATTTTACCTGAATCTGTAACTGGCACATCTGGAGACGCTGCAGTGCCCCTGCTGTCAATACCGTGTTCACTGTTGTGCTCAGATGTATTACATTAGTTTAAATAATAATAATAATAATAATTTTACACCATTTTATGTTATAATTATTTAGTTGTAAACTGACAGCAGCCTACAGTAATTCTCTGTACCTGGAGGTGATGCGTGAGCGCTTCATACGCTGCTGCAGGTTCTACGCTGGACTGTGCAGCAGCTGGAGGTCGGTCCGGTATTTTTGGGGCAGCAGGATTATATTTGTTTCGCTGTTTGGCCCGCGACTATTCTGACTCTGATTCAGAACATTCCTCCTCTTCACTCCAGTCAAGATCGCTGATGTCCGACACGTCTCCGCCATCCGATTCCCCCTCACTGACCTCCTGTATCATTGCTGAAGCTTCTTCCACCTTATATCTCTTCATTATGCCTCTTTTTATTGTCTTTCTTTTGGGATTTGCTTGATATTTTTGGCCATCTGTCTGATTGTCTGCTGTCAGAGCTAGCCCCCTGTTCAGATGCGCGCATGAACCAAAACAAATCAATCACAGAAGAAAAAAAAAAAAAGCCCCGTGAAGTGCATCTTTTTAATCAGTCTAATAATAATAATAATAATAATAATAATAATAATAATAATAATAAATGAATAAATAAATAATAAGTCTCAGACCACTGTTGGCCTTTGGAGGTATAAATGCTTTGTAATATTATGTGTGTCATTGTTAGGACCTTAATTGCTTCAGAAAAACATACAGGACACATATTTAGGAAAAGTCAAAGAACTAGATGACAGGGGAATTATTTTTAACAGATTTATTTGAATTCTAAAAACCCAAATGGTCTGTCAGATCGTCTTGGATGTTCTAGTGCTAAAGAAGATAATAAAAACAATTATGTGGTTCATGAGTGATTTTGTGTATCTTTCATGACACTGACAAGCTGAAACCCTGCCTCTGAGGTTTTCTCAGACAAATTATCATCAGATCCTCCTCCCCAGCCTGCTCACACCTTCCGCAATAAACTCTCACTGCGCCAGCTGATTCTGTCGAGCCCCCCCCCCCTGGTGCGCCGCCACGCCCATCTCGGCGCAAGTGCAGCAGACCGGTCAGAAACCCTCTTCTGCGCCTGTCGAAAATAGGAATGCGCTGCCTCCGCCGCTGATCATCACCAAGTTGCGCCGTCAAATTAGAGCCTTCTGTGTTTGATCTTCATGGGTGAGGTTTGGTTGTGTTTGACAGGGTCATATTTTTGAAAATGTAATTTATAATCCTCCAAACAAACACTCCTGTACAGTATTTACTCCTACTGTACTTTAGAATATTCAATTTTTAGATATTAGATTGTAATCAGAGCACATTGCCAGGAGTAAAAATTGAAACTTACCTTTCATTTTGGGAAACACAGTGACATGAGCAGGTCCTGAAGCTGGAATGCCAATGTTCATGGTGACACCACTGATCAAAGCAAACATGTTAATATTGACACAGCACAACAATAAAAGCTTTTCAATGATTTGAAAACAATTAAGCAAGTTGTAGTTGTGCCTTGGTTAAGATCAGTGCTTCAAAAGTATCAAGTGAAGTTTGAATTTTCAGAAGACTCTTGCCCACACCTTTTTTGATTGTCCATTCATCCATTTTCATCAATAGTGCAGTTTATTTCAAGAGTCATTGATATGTTACCACTCACTTTTCAAAGAGTACATCCTCCTTGGCCTTGGGGAGTTTTTGCTTCACGTGGAAGTGTTTGATCCTGGCATCACAGCTCAGATTCTGTGGCTTGTAGCAGAACCACAGCTCACCTGTATTGAGGTCAGTGTAGTTACACTGTGGCTGCTGGGTTGGAGGCAGGCACACACTGCACATGGTTATCTCATTGAGTGAGCCTGATTGAAAAGTGCTGTAGAAGTCCACTCCATTAGGCTTTTCACCAGCAAACCTCTGCAGGAATGGGATTGCCTCACTGGGATGTACCAATGTTACCTGATTGAACAAAGAACCAAGAAAGATTTTTAAAAACAAATCACCAAGATTTTGCCGAGCAAGTGAAGCGAAAATGAAAGTTATTCACATGATTAAGAATGATATTTGTGCTTTAAATGTGTTTTAAATGCTGGTGACACAACTACCTCCTGCTGTGGAAAAAAAAATAGAACAGTTTCTTAATACAGCTGAACAGGAATTAAATGTACTGAAAATTTGGAACAGAAAAACAGGCTAAAATCAAGGTAAACTGCAATAAAATTGAGAGACCATAAAAACAAATTTCTTGGTGTGACTATTGATGGTGAACTATGTTGAAAACCACATATTAACAGTGCAAAAAATAAAATGTCAAAAATCATTGCTGTACTTCAAACAAACCATGACCTCAACAATATGTCATGATACTCACTTCACTGTTCCCGATTCATCTCAAATATGGCTCATTGAGTGGAGTAACACTGATAAAATCTACACTCCTTTTATTTTGTAGTTGCAAAAAAAAAGAACAATGAGAATCCCCAATCCAAATACTTTGAACCAACCAACAGTTTTTTTTACATTGAATTAAAAACCCTTAAATTGTATGATTTAGCTGAGTTCAAAGTAGCACAGATGATATACCTGATACAAAATGATTTGTAGCTATTTGAAATCACAGGGAGCAGTTATAATTTTAGGGAAACAGGGTTTTTTAAACAAGCCAAGGTGAGAAAAGCAATAAAGCAGAGATGTGCTTCTGTCAGAGATGCTGATCTGTAGAAACCTTTGAAGAAAACTTGAATGCATGTTCACATTACACACACACACACATATATATATATATATATATATATATATATATATATATATATATACATAAATATATACATGGCTGGATAGTCCAGTGGTAGAGGACACTGGATTGGAACATGAGGTCAAGGGTTCCAATCCTGGTCAGGGCGTATGGTACTCCAGTTGGACCCTTGGACAAGGCCCTTGACATGCATGTCCACACCTCAGCATGAGCGAAACCATAAATGAAAGAGTCATACCGGCACGGACGTTGCCCGGGTCAACAAGGTCCGCGTTAGCTGTTGTGGAACCAGAGCATACTGATGAGAAATTGGCTACTGGAACAAGACACTCGTGTAGCAGGTCAGAGAACAGAGCGTTGATGGGATGCTACTACAGCAGTAATCCCAGCTAAAGGGGATATATGCAGAGAATGTGGGAAAAATGGTTGCTTCAGAACCCAATATCGAAGCTGATGAAGAAACACCTACTAAATCAATGCTCAAATATCCGCAAGAGGAACTTACTCTCACAGTTGGAGATTGATGAGCCCCACCAAGCCCCAGCAACTCACCCACGGTGCAAGATGCTACATCAAGGGGCAGCCAGGGTGACAGCTCATGCGAGATTTGGTACCAAGCCCCAATAACAGAGCTGAACACGAGAGCGGCTGACCTGAGAGAGAAGATCATGACGTCCTGGGGGAACTCAACACCCTCTTGGCTGCCAAGGCTAAGTAATGATAAAGTACCATTGGAATCTCTACTGGAAGATGTAAACACAGCACTGCTAACTATCCCTACCAGCACCATCACTGAGACCAATCAGCTAATTTATGCAACAGCGACAGTGATCCTTGAGATGCTTGGCTACAAGATGAACCCGCATGAGTAGCCGGAGTGACCAAGAACCTCCATGGAAAAGAAGGCTAGAGGTAAAAATCATGGAAACACGGAGAGAAGTCAGCTTCCTCACAGAACTAAGCAGAGGGGTGAATCTCAAGAAAGAACTGCCCAAGAAATCCAGAAAGCTGTCAGTAACTGAAGCACTGGAGACTGCTAAGCAAAGACTCACAGTCCTCGCTACCCACCTAAAGAGATACATGAGAGAAGTGGAGACCAGGAGAATAAACAGGGTGTTCTCCAACTATCCAGCTGAGGTCTACTCTCAGTGGCAGGGTAGTAAAGCCTCGGTCACACCTCCCGAACTTTGCTGGAGCGTCCCTGGAGCGGTGAAAAAGATCTATCACTGCTCGTAACCGTTCACCACCGTTTAACAGAAGTTGGCCTCCGTTAAAGCAACGCCGTATACGCTCGGCCACCGCTGATGTTACCGGAGGGGCCCTCCTACCGTTCCGAAAGTTTTGAGCTGCACAAAATATTCCGAGCGGTGAGGAGCGTTGGATTTTCTGCCCCGGCAACGTTCACCCCAGCTCCACCAACGCCCAGTCCAAGGTTGGCACCGCCAGACGCAAGTTCGTGGACGCTCGGGTCCGCCAGGCCAACGCAATCTTGAACGCTGGACCACCGCTGCTTCGCCGGTGTTGCCCGGGCAGCGATTAAACGTTGCACAAACGTCGGTGGAGCGGTTGTAAGCGTTTTACGTGAGGACACGGGGTTGCTGGAATGGTGGAATGGAATAATAAATTAAAAAGGTTGAAGTAATATATATAAAACAGTATTTTTTTCACAGTTGCTAACACCAGAACAGCCAAGACGTTCTGACAGACCGTTTTGGTTTTTATAATTCAAATAAATCTGTTAAAATAATTCCCCTGTCCTCTAATTCTTTGAGTTTTCCTAAATATGTGTCTTGTATGTCTTTCTGAAGCAAATAAGGTCCTAACAATGACACACATAATATTACAAAGCATTCATACCTCCAAAAGATAAAAAAAGACGCACTTCAAGTTGCTTTCTTTCTGCGATTGATTTGTTTTGGTTCATATGCGCGCATCTGAACAGGGAGCAAGCTCTGACAGCAGACAATCAGACAGATGGCCAAAAATATCAACCAAACCCCCCCCCCCCCTCCCCTCCCCCCCAAAAAAAAAAAAAAAAAAAAAAAGACAATTAAAAGAGGCATGAGAGATATAAGGTGGAAGAAGCTTTAGCAATGATACAGGAGCTAAGTGAGGGGGAATCGGATGGCGGAGACGTGTCGGACAGAACCTGCAGTGGCGCATGAAGCGCTCACGCATCACCTCCAGGTATAGAGAATCACTGTAGGCTACTGTCAGTTTAAAACTAAATAATAATAACATAAAATGGTGTAAAAATAAATAAACTAATGTAATAAATCTCAACACAACAGTGAACATGGCAGTTGGAGCACTGCAGCGTCTCCAGAGGTGCCAATTACAGATTCGGGTAAAATATTATATCCTCCATCAAAGTACAGCAAACCATGTGTTTTTCGTTTCCAAAAGTTAATTTTAGAACAAACATATTTTCTGAATAAATACCTTTGTCCTGTCGAGCCTGCAGTCCCAGCTTCAAATGAGCAGGGTGAGGACGGGACCGTGTGGGAAGGTGTCCGTCCTGGTGCGCAGCCGGGGAGACTTATTTTACTCATTTTAATATGTTCTTGATTATTATTGACGGTTAATAACACAACTGTTTTGTGTGTGTTGGTGTGTGTGTGCGTGTTTCTCAAGGAAACGAGTGCGCGGAGTGTAAAAGGTGACGCTGCGCCAATGCGCACTGTAAAAAGTCAAATACATTTTAAAACCTGATTTGAGGCATTAATAAAGCAGACATGAGGCATTAAAAGGTTTGCTGATCCTCTTGACTAAATATTTTGTTTATTTATGTTAATTTCTAATATATTAGATGACAGAAAAACAACCTGTTGATGTGCTCCTGCGCAAAAACACTAAACAATCTATGATGGTCTGGCTGACCGTTGCAGCCTTTGGAGAGGGTGCAAGAATATTTCTTGACACAACCAGTGGGCCACATCTATTTACCTGACTCCATTGCTTCGGCTGCCTGTTCAGAAATGAATGATCTTCTTGGAGGCTGCTGCCTTTCATTCTCCAGCCTTCCTCTTCTTTTGTCCATGTCGCATGATGAACTTCAACTATCCACTTCTCTCAAAAATCGATCAGAACTTGTATCAAAACAGTCCGTTCAGCTCTCTAGTCACAGAACACCGCTATACCAACGCTCGCAACTGCTCTCTGCCGCTCTCTACCGCTAAACCAACACTAAAGCAAAGCTGGCTTCAGCGGTGCACTGCTAAGCCAACGCCCGTGTTATCGATTTTGTTTCCCATTTTGTGCGCAGTGACGAGCGTTTGGCCCCCCTCCCTACTGTTCAAGGAACGCTCCGGCAAAGTTCGGGCGGTGTGACCGGGCCCTAAGACCAAAGCAGATCCACCCAGGGCTGATACTGAGCAATACTGGAAAAATATCTGGGAAAAATAAGTGCCACACAACACCAATGCCCAATGGCTGGCAGGGTTGCAGGCAGAGCACAGCAACCTCCCAGAACAAGACTCGGTGGTAAATACAACAGCAGATGTACAGGCAAGAGTGACCAAAATGAAGAGTTGGACAGCTCCAGGGCCCGACAAGATTCACACCTACTGGCATAAGAAGCTAACTGCACTCCACGAACGCCTTGCAGCACAAATGAACCAGCTGAATGAACCAGCCAAATGAACCCATCCAGAGTGGCTAACCCAAGGCCGGACAGTCCTCATCATGAAGGACACCCAGAAGGGAACAATACCATCAAACTACCGGCCCATAACCTGCTTCAGCACCACATGGAAGCTCCTATCAGGCATTATAGCGGCCAGGATAAGTAGGCACATGGATCAGTACATGAGTAAAGCACATAAAGGGATTGGCAATAACACCAGGGGGGCCAAACACCAGCTACTGGTTGACAGGGCAATCGCCCAAGACTGCATGGCCCGCAGCACCAACCTGTGCACTGCCTGGATTGATTACAAGAAAGCCTATGACTCAATGCCACACACGTGGATACTGGAGTGCTTGAAACTGTACAACATCAACAGGACTCTACGGAGCTTCATTCAGAACTTAATGGGACTGTGGAAGACAAGTCTAGAGGCCAACTCAAAGCCAGTGGCACAGGTGAGCATCAAATGTGGCATATACTAAGGTGGTGCCCTGTCCCCCCTGCTGTTCTGCATAGGCCTGAACCCCCTCAGCCAGATCATTACCAAGAGCAGCTTTGGATACCGGTTCAAGAGTGGAACAACTGTCAGCCACCTCCTCTAAATGGATGACATCAAACTGAATGCCAAGAATAAACGTGACATCGACTCCCTGATTCACCTCACCAGGATGTACAGCAATGACATTGCGATGTCATTCGGACTAGATAAGTGTGGCCGAATGGTATGTAGAAGAGGGAAGGTGATCACAACTGAAGGAGTTGAATTACCTGAAGGGAACATAACAGATGTGTAGGACAGCAGCAAGTACCTGGGGATCCCACAGGCAAATTGTAACCATGAAGAGGGTACAGAGAGTAAGACAAGTCCTGAAGAGCCAGCTGAATGGCAAAAATAAGATCCAGGCCAGAAACACCTACACCCTACCAGCAATCAGATACCCTGCTGGCATAATATCCTGGCCACTGGAAGAAATGCAAGCCACTGATATCAAGACAAGAAAGCTCCTCACAATGCATGCAGGGTTCCACCCTAAGTCCAGCATACTGAGGCGAGACACCAAGAGAAAGGAGGGAGGCCGAGGACTAGTGAGTGTCAGAGCCACTATCCAGGAGGAAACCAAGAGCCTCCATGAGTATACCAAGAAGATGGCCACCAGTGATGGTCTGCTAAGAGAATGCCTCAGACATCAAAAGCCCAGTAAGGAGGAGCCAGAGCAGCTGTCATGGACAGACAAAGCCCTGCATGGCATGTACCACCGACAAATTAAAGAAGTGGCTGACATTGGGAAAACATACCAGTGGCTGGAAAAGGCTGGACTGAAGGACAGCACATAGGCACTAATCATGGCTGCACAAGAACAGGCCCTTAACACAAGATCAATAGAGGCCGGTAATCACCAAACACGACCCCGGGTGCAGACTGTGCAAAGAAGCCCCAGAGACAGTACAGCACATCACAGCAGGGTGTAAGATGCGGACAGGCAAGGCATACATGGAACGGCACAACCAGGTAGCGGGCATAGTGTACAGGAACATATGTACCGAGTATGGACTGGAGGTCCCAGGGTCAAGATGGGAGATACCTCCAAAGGTGGTCAAGAACAATCAAGCCAAGATCCTGTGGGACTTCCAGATCCAGACTGACAAGCAGGTGATGGCCAATCAACCACACATAGTGGTGGTGGATAAACAGCAGAAGACAGCTGTGGTGATAGATGTAGCAATCCCAAGTAATGGCAACATCAGGAAAAAGGAGCACGAGAAGCTGGACAAGTACCAAGGGTTGAGGGAAGAGATAGAGAGAGTGTGGGGCGTGAAGACAACAGTGATGCCAGTAGTGATGGAACTGTAATGGAAATTTTATGTATTTGATGCAAGTGATGGTTATCAACTTTAAGTAGACTCCTTAGCAGACGGCCCCCCTGGACTCCTGACACCAAGCAAACCCAAATGGGGGTTTCTTTCCTGTTTGTCCTGTTACATGCTAAACAAATGTGTCTCCCCCTGACCGGGCGTAATCTCCAAAAGGTATCGACGGTCTGTATGCTATTCTTCTAAGCTGCATCGGCAGCCACAGGGGGTTGAAGTGGGTTGGGTGGTTGGAGTTGTTCCTTTGTCACTTCATATGTTAAATATGTGTCCCTTCTTGACTGAAGGCAGCCTTTAAGACATGTTAATGACATTAACATGTCTGCCCCTGGCCCCAGGGGTTCAGGGCGGGGTATAAATATCAGTCTGTATCTCAGAACTTCAGAACTCACACTGACTGAGCAGCTCTGACTTCTCTCCTGTTGCAACTGGAAATAAAGGAACCAGTAAGGAACTCATCATTGGTGCATTTATTAATAGAATTTCCACAACAGGACACTGGGAGCAGTAACCCCCAAGCTGGGAGGATGGCTCCAGCAGATACCAGGAACAACATCTGAGATCTCTGTTCAAACGAGCGCAATCCTAGGAACAGCTAAGATCCTACGCAAAACCCTCAAGCTCCCTGGGCTCTGGTGGAGGACCTGAGCTTGAAGGAGACAGATACAATACCGCCGGTGTGGCGAGAACACGGTTTATTAATATATACACTCACACACACACACACACACACACACACACACATATATATATATATATATATATATATATATATATATATATATATATATATATATATATATATATATATATATCCATCCATCCATCCATTTTCAACCGCTTATCCGGGGCAGGGTCGTGGTGGCAGCAGTCTCAGCAGGGATGCCCAGACTTCCCTGTCCCCAGACACTTCCTCCAGCTCCTCTGGGAGGATCCCGAGGCGTTCCCAGGCCAGCCGAGAGACATGGTCTCTCCAGCGTGTCCTGGGTCTTCCCTGGGGTCTCTTCCCAGTGGGACATGCCCGGAACACCTCCCTAAGGAGGCATCCAGAGGCATCCTAACCAGATGCCCGAGCCACCTCAGCTGGCCCCTCTCGATGTGGAGGAGTAGCGGCTCTACTCCGAGCTCCTCCCTGGTGACTGAGCTCCTCACCCTATCTCTAAGGGAGCGCCCAGCCACCCTACGGAGGAAGCTCATTTCAGCTGCTTGTATCCGGATCTTGTCCTTTCAGTCATGGTCCAAAGTTCATGACCATAGATGAGGGTGGGAATGTAGATTGACCAGTAAATCGAGAGCTTCGCCTTCACCTTCACCACAACGGACTGATACAACGACCGCATCACTGCAGCCGCTGCACCGATCTGCCTGTCAATGTCACGTTCCATCCGACCCTCACTCGTGAACAAGACCCCAAGATACTTAAGCTCCTCCACTTGGGCCAGAGTCTTTCCAACGACCTGGAGAAGGCAAGCCACCTTCTTCCGGTCAAGGACCATGACCTCAGATTTGGAGGTGCTGATCCTCATCCCTGTCGCTTCACACTCAGCTGCGAACCGCCCCAGTGCAAGCTGTAAGTCCGGGTTCGATGAAGCCAACAGGACAACATCATCTGCAAAAAGCAGAGATGAAATCCTGTGGTTCCCGAACGGGACCCCCTCCGGCCCCTGGCTGCACCTAGAAATTCTGTCCATAAAGATTATCAACAGAACCGGTGACAAAGGGCAGCCCTGCCGGAGTCCAACATGCACCGGGAACAGGTCCGACTTACTGCTGGCAATGCGAACCAGACTCCTACTCCGGTCATACAAAGACCAGATGGCCCTTAACAAGGGGCCCCTGATTCCGTATTCCCGGGGCACCCCCCACAAGACACCATGAGGGACGCGGTCGAACGCCTTCTCCAAATCCACAAAACACATGTGGACTGGTTGGGCGAACTCCCACGAACCCTCGAGCACCCTATGGAGGTTATAGAGCTGGTCCACTGTTCCATGACCAGGACGAAAACCACATTGTTCCACCTGAATCCGAGGTTCGGCTATCGGTCGAATCCTCCCCTCCAGTACCCTGGAATAGACTTTCCCGGGGAGGCTGAGGAGTGTGATCCCCCTGTATTTGGAGCACACCCTCCGGTCCCCCTTTTTAAACAGGGGGACCACCACCCCAGTCATCCAATCCAGAGGCACCGTCCCCGACTGCCATGCGATGTTGCAGAGACAACATCAACCAAGACAGTCCCTGCGCATCCAGAGACTTAAGATACTCAGGGCGAATCTCGTCCACCCCCGGTGCCTTGCCACCGAGGAGCTTACCGACCACCTCGGTGACTTCACTTTGGGTGATGGACGAGTCTACCTCTGAGACCTCAGCCTCTGCTTCCTCCATGGAAGACGTGGCGATGGGATTGAGGAGGTCCTCGAAGTATTCCTTCCACCGTCCAACAATATCCCCAGTTGAGGTCAGCAGCTCCCCACCTCCACTGTAAACATTGTTGGCGGAGACCTGGTTTCCTCTCCTGAGGCGCCGGACGGTTTGCCAGAATTTCTTTGAGGCCGACCGATTGTCCTCCTGTATGGCCTCCCCAAACTCCTCCCCGACCCGAGTTTTTGCCTTCACAACCACTCGGGCTGCAGTTCACTTGGCCTGCCGGTACCCGTCAGCTGCTTCGGGAGTCCCATGAGCCAACAAGGCTCGATAGGACTCCTTCTTCAGCTTGATGGCAACCCTCTCTTCCGGTGTCCACCACCGGGTTCGGGGGTTGCCGCCACGACAGGCACCGGAGACCTTATGACCACAGCTCCGAGCAGCTGCTTCAACAATGGAGGTGGGGAACATGGTCCACTCTGACTCAATGTCCCCAGCCTCCCTCGGGACATGAGAGAAGCTCTCCCGGAGGTGGGAGTTGAAAACCATGCTGACAGAGGGTTCCACCAGACGTTCCCAGCAGACCCTCACAACACGTTTGGGTCTGCCAAGTCTGTCCGGTTTCCTCCTCCGCCAGTGAATCCAACTCACCACCAGGTGGTGATCGGTCGACAGCTCTGCTCCTCTCTTCACCCGAGTGTCCAAAACACGCAGCCGGAGGTCAGATGACACGACAATAAAGTCGATCATCGACCTCCAACCGAGAGTGTGCTGGTGCCAAGTGCACTTATGGACACCCCTGTGCTTGAACATGGTGTTTGTTATGGACAAACTGTGGCTAGCACAGAAGTCCAACAACAAAACACCACTCGGGTTCAGATCGGGGAGGCCGTGCAATCCAATCACCCGCTTCCAGGTCTCACTGTCGCTGCCCACGTGGGTGTTGAAGTCCCCAAGTAGAACAATGAAGCCCCCAGTCGGAGCACTGTCCAGCACCCCTCCCAGGGACTCCATGAAGGCCGGGTACTCTGCACTGCTGTTTGGCCCATAAGCCGAGACAGCAGTGAGGCACCTGTCCCCGACCCGAAGGCGCAGGGATGTGACCCTCTCGTTCACTGGGGTGAACTCCAACACATGGCGGCTGAGCTGTGGGGCTATAAGCAAACCCACACCAGCCTGCCGCCTCTAACCGCGGGCAACGCCAGAGAAGTGGAGAGTCCAGCCCTTCTCAAGAGGTTGGGTTCCAGAGCCCAGGCTATGTGTGGAGGTGAGCCCAACTATATCTAGCTGGTACCTCTCAACCTCCCTCACAAGCTCGGGCTCCTTCCCCACCAATGAGGTGACATTCCATGTCCCCAGAGCTTGTCTCTGTGTCTGAATATTGGGTCGCCAGGCACCCTGCCGTCAGCTGCCACCCAATCCACATTGCACCCGGCCCGTACGGTTCCCTCGGTGGGTGGTGAGCCCACTGGAGGTCAGACCCACGTCGTCCCTTCGGGCTGAGCCCGGCCGGGCCCCGTGGGCAATGGCCCGGCCACCAGGCGCTCGCTTACGAGCCCCAACCCCAGGCCTGGCTCCAGGGTGGGGCCCCGGCTGCGCCATACCGGGCGACATCACGACCTTTGTCCTTTTTCTCTGGATAGGGGCTATTGAACTGCTCTCAGTCTGGCCCGTTCTGGGTGACGGGCCAGTTTTTGCGATGGGAGACCCTACTGGGAGGCATAAAGCCCCCGGCATCATAGCTCCTGGGATCATGCGGGCTCTCAAACTCCCCCACCATGATAAGGTGGCAGTTCTCAAGGGATATACATATATATATATATATATATATATATATATATATATATATATATATATATATATATATATATATACACACATACATATATGTATATTTATATATATATATATATATATAATATATATATATATATATATATATATATATATATATATATATATATATATATATATATATAGCGAGAGAGAGAGAGAGAGAGAGAGAGAGAAAGAGGGAGTAGTCAGAAAATATGACAATAAATAAATATCTGAAATGCTGTAACTCTTGATTGAGCTGACCTTTTGAGTTTTTCTCCTGTTTTTTGTTGTGGAACTTTATACATTATTAATTTCTGTTGGATGTAATTAAAGCGACACCAAGGAACGTTTCAACCGTAATAAAACATTTTAATATCTTTTGTGATGATACATCGACTTACAACTCGTTGAATGATCCCTCTGCCACACCCTGAGGACATCAGTATTGCTTTCATTTGGACTAAACAACTGTGAGGAGGGTGGTAAGAACCCTGCACGCTAAAGAAACTCCAAATGTGCGGACTGCTTCACGGCGTGCGTCACATCAGGATATAACATTGTTTAGTCATCATTAGATTCATGACCTCGTCGTTATCCATCCTTCACACAGCCACTGGAAACAGGTGCCGCCAAAATCAACGAAAACTGAAAGTTCCTTAGGGTTGCTTTAAATCTCAGTTATGAAACTGTTTATGTGGCAAACTCAGACCATGTAGGGCTTATATGATCATTGGTATTATTGCAAATGTCATATGGGCTGTCATGAATATAATGCTGACTTCAAAATTGATTACAAACCAGACTGAACTTATTACCTCAACTTGTGACTTTCCTTCCCAGGGTAAGACGAACACAGCAGAGTAGGTGCCATTGAGATGATCCACCACTTGACCTGCGACACCTGCTTCAAGTGCCCGGTTGTGCAGCCGAGTCAGTAAGAAATCTCCCCCATGATTCTTGGGACGACCCTTAAAGTCAAACATCTTGATCATGACCTCCAGCTGATCCCCCACGAGCCACGATCCACCTCCTGGCCTTGGGAGAATGACAAAATTGC
Source organism: Salarias fasciatus (assembly GCF_902148845.1). Classification (NCBI taxonomy): domain Eukaryota; kingdom Metazoa; phylum Chordata; class Actinopteri; order Blenniiformes; family Blenniidae; genus Salarias; species Salarias fasciatus. Next base: position 22,038,411 of record NC_043761.1, on the reverse strand, counting down.
TGCGGGCTGCATTGCTGGTGTCATTCAGGGAAACAGGAGGTGGCACAGATGGAGTATTTGGCCAAGCTATAGAATCTAAAAGAGTGTTTTCCTCATCAATCTCTTCAGGAGACAAAGGACGGAAGGTGCAGTAGTTTTGATTGGAGCCTGGATCACTGGAACCTCTGTTGATCTTGAATGGAGGCTTCGGTGTTTTCTGAAACTGGAAGAACCAAAGTAGGTGTCTTCATTTAATGGAGGCTTTTCTTTTAATGCTTGATTTAAACACATTCTATCCAGTGGTGCTGTTCTTCGATCAGGTAACATCACTTGATGTGCAACATATCAACCACCATCCTCAATACGGGATATAGTCAGTCAGCCACAAGCCAAGTCAAAAATTTGGTTGTTGCGGTATTTCAGCCCGCTCCTTTCCTTTTTTGATTGACAGGTAAGTGACAGGCTTGCAGACGTGTTTGATTCCTCCCGTTTCCATAGCAGCAGCGCCAGACAAATTTATCGTTTTTTTTTTTTTTTTTTTTTTTCCATCGTGAGAAATACAATGTGTGGCGTTAGTGTGTGACAAAAGACCCAAATGCGTGACTGTCATGCTCAATACGTGGGACTTGAGAGCGCTGCGAGTTTGCATGGGGCCGACTTAGCTTGGGGCCGACTTGACTGTAAATCCCTCAATGCTTACTATAAGTTCTCACCTCCAGAAAGTCGATGTGATAAAATGTGTAGACAAACAGACTCAAGGACACAAAGATGATGCCAGACTTCAGCAATCCTTTCCAATTTCTGTCCATGATGGATTTAGTTTTTAACTTTATCTAATGAGAAGACAAGAACAAATTTAAAGCAGGGGTAAACAACAAAAAACTGAAAAACAGAAAAGATAAGCAACAGTTTCAACCATTTCCAAATGAATGATATGAAGCATGCTGATTCCATCAGAATCAAATTTACAAGTATCTGCACAAATATCTGATTATTCAATTTCTTATTTTCTATTTGTGGGCGTGTTCACATCTTTGAAATAAACAGACAGAAGTATCTTTAATTTGTGTGATTCATGTAAAATCTATTCATCCTGTCACAGTGTTTAATTATCAGTGTATTTACCACTGATTTATAGATTGGTTTCACTTTCCTTGCAGATGTATCTTATCACCTTGTCTGTTGATGTATATTTAAGCTGATCTGACATGAAACTTGGAGCTCTCAGCTTTTTTTGAAATTTACCTGGAGTTGAGTGAAACTCATTATCTGATTCAACAGAGCTCTGTTCACAATGAAGCCGTTATCAGTGTGGGTTATGAACTATCGACCAAAACTGCTATAATTAAAAATAAATACAGAAATATAAAAATGGGTCAACATAAAAATTCATGTGCCAATTTATCATACTTTTTTTTCCCCATGAGAAAATCTAGGTCATTTCATTTAAGGACCTGTTTATGACCAGACCTGAACTTTGCCGTTGGCTACAAGTAGAGCAAGTTGTGCAAACAGTACTGAAACTTCAACGTGTATGTGCAATATGTCCATTCGAATCTATGGCTCTGCACTGAGAAATAAATCAGTTTTAAATTCTTCCATGAGCATGATCATATAACATACGTAAAAAGTTTCTTTGCAGACCAAAATGTGCCATTTGTTACAGGTCAGGGCATTAGAAAAAAACTCAACGAAAGAGTGATTTCAGTGTGTTACGAACACTGCCATATTTATATGTGTTTAGCACCGTCTGGGGATGTAAGATTGTTCCGGTGTGTGTGTGTGTGTGTGTGTGTGTGTGTGTGTGTGTGTGTGTGTGTGTGTGTGTGTCTATCCTGCAGCTCTCAGGTTGCTGCTGCAGCACGAGCTGAGCTCTTTTTTATCCCCATGTACCTGTTGAGCCAAATTGGGTAGCAGTTCATCAGTCCCTTCAGCCAAATCATGAAAAGCCTCCTGAGAGAATAAAAGCATCTGCAGAGCACCGTCCAGCAGCGAGCTGCAACCAGCAATGCTCTTGTGCCTCTTGGTGTTGGTAGATAAAACTCTGTTAAGTTATCAAGGCACAAGGATGGTTGGTTTTGGTTTCAGGAACCTTTGTTGCATTCCCTAAGTTTCCGTTGGCTTTTAGTGTTGTACGTTCTGATAGCTCCAAGTTAGAGTCTCCTGTTGTTCTTGTCAGATTTTATTTGTCTAATTTGTCCAACTAACACCATGGTCTTTATATTACTTCGCTTTTCCCCAATGAGCTAATCCGAAGAGTGTCTCATCCTGTGAGTGTCTGATTTCCGTCTGCTCTCCCTGTGTAAAGTTGAAGACTCAACCTCATTCATGTCAATGATGACAGTTTGGACAGATGTGGTAAAATAAAAATAAGTATTTGTTTTTCACTTCATTCTGAAGAGTTTCCGGAGGGGTTTTAAAAGAGAAGCCTCATCCCAAAATGAGCTTTCACACTTTAGAAAACACATCCTGCAACCTGGTGATATTTGCATACAACCTGCCGGAAAAAAACAAGTCCAAAATAATATTTGGACCTTGAAACGTCACCTGCATGTGATATTTTGTTGATTTAACTCACTGCTCTGAAAAGAAAGCATAAAACAGGTTAATATAAAACTAAATCACCTCCATCATAAACAGCATATCTGGTATTTCGGGAAGGATAATAAAACATATCCAATTAAAGATTTCTCTGTTACAAACAAAAAATAATGTTACATGTTGTATAATGAACTCACACTCTAATCATTATGCTGTGATCACTCATTTATCCACTATATTAATCACATTATAAATCATTATGCTGAGATTCATTTTTTTATTTACAATTTTATTCATATTCTAATGAATATTTACTGATTCAACTGTTCACTATATTTTTACCTCATGTATATATATATATATATATATATATATATATATATATATATATATATATATATATATATATATATATATATATATATATATCAGAACAGGGAGTCAGTTCTTTCCCTGTTCTCTCCTCACATGAGAAAAAAAACTTCTGTGTCTCAGAGGACAATTGACGCCTGTATTTAGCCTCGTAAACCAGACCCGCTCACTCCTCATCCACATTTGGATTGGAGTTAAGCTCAGTCTGGACAGGAGCCCATTGAAACTTCTTGCAGGGGGTGTCGGTTACTCCTTTGACTGACAGTGCACTTCAGCCAATCGGCGCTTCAAAACAAATATGGGCTCCTACCCAGACTGAGCTCTTCTCCAAAATCCAAACGGATGAGGAGTGGGCGGGGCTGGTTTACGAGGCAAGCCTGTATTGGTTTTCGAGAAAAACAACAGCTGTGGCTCAGAGTGTTATCAAAATGTAACTGTCAGTCATGCAAACACGAAGGTTTAACTTCCCGAGCAAAGGAGAACTCGACGCCATTTCTGCTTGAGATTCTGATGCTGTTCGATCTTCATAGCTGAGGCCCGGGGGCATTCAGGTTATCTCCCTGTCTGATCAACCTCCCACTGAATTAAAAGAACTTGTGCACAGACTTGGAACTTTTGAGCATTCTTGATTACTCTTTTCTTCAGTTTTTTGTCAAGTCTCAACACATGTTAATTCGTACATTGTGTGATTAGTGTTGTTAATATTTATGACCCATGAAACTCAAGCATGTAATTTTCCTTCAGACTGTGTTATAATACTCTGGATTTTCATCAAGTTCGATCTGGTTCATCTTTAGATCACCAAAAGTGTTGCTATTTGTGCGTTTGTAAAAAGAAGATATCTGTGATATATCTGTGAACAGAAATGAATCTTTTGTTAAACTAATATAAAGTACAAGAGCACAAAGTTCATTTCGGCACAATCAAAAGCAACAATTCATTTTTCAGATCTCTGAAGAGAAAAAGAATATATAGTATGTTACCTTGGCTGAACGTAGTGGAAATCAAAACAGTACACTCCAAGAGTTTGTTGTGCTGATCGAATTTGAATTTCAGGTGAAAGAAGCCAGATGTAGAGTGCCGGCAGACACAAACAGCAGTGCTGCAGGAACCACCCTCTTTTATACAAATCCTCTTCTCACTGACAGAACAGTTGACCAGCACCTCCCAAGCAATAAAACAGACTCCGAGAACACTGACATTGTCTGGTGGTATGGTTGTTGTCGCAGCTCCTATCTCAGTGTTTAAAGGGGCTGTATCATGCAAAATTCACTTTTTGTATGTTTTAACCTTGTTATATAGTTATGTACTCACCAAAAACTCCCCCAAAGCATTTTTTTTCTTTGTGCCTGCATGTTTGAGCTTTCCTCCTTGTTGTGCTGCTCAGAGAGGCAGCCCCTCCCGCACCCGTGAAAACGCTCTGTTTTCCCACGTTGACGTCACACGGAGAAGATGGCTCCCCTGAGCCCACCTCCCGCAGGCCCTCGGCATTCAGCGTTACCGCTTTTTTCTAACTCTGATTACGGAGATAAACTTTAACCATCATCTGAAAGCAACAGTCAAGCAAGAGCAAGAGTCTGAAGGGTCTGAAGGGTCTGCGCTTGGTGAGCTTCTAACAGGAAAAGACGTTTTTGCGTGTATTTCCATGTAGAGAAGCTAGAGCTAAAGAGCTAAAGCTAACCCTTAGAGACGCTAATGAAGCGCTGATTGGTTGAAGTATGCTGTCAGTCAAAGTCCACAGGGGGAGAGGCGGGATTTTCAGTGAAACAGAGCGTTTTCTCTTCCGGGTTTCAGAATTAGCCCCAGAAAATCTTTTATTTCACACAAAATGACTTTTCCTTTGCTCCAAAAATAAACTATTACCATGTTAATGCCATTTCCAGGGTTTGGACTAGCTAAAAAAGCATGATACAGCCCCTTTAATAGTTTAATCATGGATGACGTGATAATTATTTTTTTTGTTATCAGGGGCGTCATTACTCCCACAGCTACGGACCAATAAAAACTCTGACATGATTGATTCATATCACGAAATCTATGATCCATCACTCTGTTTCACAGCTACTGTTGTTGCTTAAATGCTGTCTCGAGCTGAGGCTATGAAGTGAGGGGAAACTGACAGATTATTGGTCATAGTAAAGTAAATAATGAACAGTATGCTGATTCATTTAAAATCATATTCCAACTGCGTTACATAGAAAATGAATCTGTAAGAAAGAAAGAAAAAAAAAAAAAGAAAATCTGAAAGAGCACCAAATTATTTTGGGGGCTTAAGAATGTTTTAGGGGGACTTCAGCCCCCTAAAATAGGCCTAACGACGCCACTGAATGTTATTAACTTTGATTCTTGTGTTGGACTGAAAATAGACTCTGTCACGGAACAAGGCGAACCCAAAGGCAGACCAGAAGTGACTGGAGCCAACAGCAGTATTTATTGGAGGGCAATACAAAAACAGTCAATCAAAGGCCAGTGCCAAAGTCCATGAGCAGAATCCAAGACACAGAGACAGAGCTCCAGACAGGCACAGAAGGAAGTACACAAAGCCAGTACACACATTAAGATTTTCAAACTCTTAAAGGATTTTTTTTCCTCTCACAGAGACCTCACACATGAAGATCGAAAAAAAAAAAACAAGCATTGATCAGTTTTGAATGTTTTGTGTTCAGTGTGCTCTGATAGAACACCGCACACACATTATTATTCTGTCTCACTGCCAATCCAGAATATGGCTGTGGTTGCTGCTGCACGCAATGCTGATCGTGAACAGATCAAGACACGACAGAATCTATGTATGGCAGGCTTTTTTGAGTGTCCGTCGCAAAGAAAGGTGGCTGTATTGGTCACTTATTTGTTGGTCACCATGTTAAAGTCTCTACTTGTGCGGCGAGTTGCTCAGTTGTCTCTGAGGTTCTTGTCTTTCATTTCAGTCACGGCACTGTGAGTTTGGGTTGGCTTCACTTTATATAGCATCAGCTGGACAGAGCCCTTCTGTGAATCCATTCCACTTGTTCATATAGAGAACAACCACATCACTGACAATCCAGTCCAGGTTTTCCCTGTGACCTTACATGCAGCTGGTACCTGTACCTACAGGGTGCCAAGACTTTGAAACACACTAAGATGAATAAATTGGGATTAGGAGAAGAGTGTGGACTTATGGATGAAATATGGATATGAGAAAATTTTTCAAGAGAGCAGCGCGCGAAATTCCCTATAAAATGAGATCGATTGAGATCGAATCTCTGCCGGTTTAGATGCCATATAAGTAGGTCCTTACCGCCTGTTGGCTTTTTTTATCATGACATGAAGAAATTTTAAAGAAAGAAACTACCATGAAACCGCTAGCGTGTAGCGCCCGGAACTAAAGCGCAGCATGTTTGAACACAAGAGTTTAACGCCAGGAAGGCACTGGACGCGGAAGCGTAGCGGAGGCGCCGCGCGCACCACGAACGTCTCCGTGCCGGCGCTTGGCTGTTCGGATTGGAGGCGTATCTGCTGCCTGCGCTCTCCGCCTGGTCACACATCGACTGCCCTCAGCTGGATCCATCTGCTCTCGGTTTCCCTCTGTCTCGCTCTGCCAGTATGGATGTGTGTGTTTTGGTGACCTGTGGAGAGACTTTTTCTCCTCCTGTCCTTTTTTTTTTCTGCATCACGTGAATCTCTGTCACTGTGTGTGTGTGTGTGTGTGTGTGTGTGTGTGTGTGTGTGTTTGCTTGATTGGGTGCATACATGCGTATGTCTGTTTGTGTGTGTGTCCATCTCTCTTGTGATTAGACCCAGTGACAGACGGACGAGCAACACCGTAACCAATTGTCATTTAATTTATTTTATTTTGAAAATTGACCGGATTCTCTTGCCTTTTCTGTTTCTGACTTCCTGTCTGGTCCGATCTGCTTGATCCAGCTTGACAAATGGCGCTCTCGCCGCTCGCGGCTCGCGTGAAAAATAGAACGAAGCGGAGCGGGCGCGCTGCAGAGGGCGAGCCGCTGCGCGCGCAGCACCCCCCTGCGTGTTGTGTGCGGGCAGTCAGATCGGTTAACATGGGAGGCGAACAGAAACTCCGTGCCAAGTTCCTCGTCCAGCGCGTTCTCCGCGTAAGCCACACGGACATGTCGGAGCAAGCAGATGGAGCACAGCGCGGTGAAACGACGTGAGAAATGGATAAAGCTGCGTTCACGCCGCCAAATGCTTTTGGCGATTTTGCATCAAAATACAATTGAAAACAAATGGGAACGCGTGTTCCACCAGCGACGAGACGCGGACGTGGCGTGTCGGAACGTTGAAGAGCAGAATGAAGAAAATGTTGGTGAAAAGGAGGAAGAACAACAAAGAAAATGCCAGAAAATGTCAAAAGTTTGGGACAACTTTAAACGAAAGAAAGGGAAGAGCTCGGTGCAAAGTATGCACTGCCAAGCGGAGCTGGCATATTATAACAGCACCACGTCGATGCTAAAAAAAAAAAAAAAACAGTGACTGTATTCTGAAATTGTTGTTTTGCACTCCTTTGAATGCACTTTAAAATTTTAGGGCAGCTTTCAGTTTATAAAGGTGAATGCGCTGTTTCTGAAAATGAGAGAGTTGACACACTCCCTTTCATCAAACTGACAGGTTGACCTCTGAATGAACCCACACCCCCCTCCCAGACGACCCCCTCAACCCTCCCAGACCCCCCCCAACACTCCCAGACCCCCCCAACACTCCCAGACCCCCCCCCCAGACCCCCACATGTGCACGCACACACACACACACACACACACACACACACCGAGCGATTTTGTCGCACAAATGAATTCACACACCAGCGATAAAACTCTTCCAGCGCAGTGTCATTTGTCGAGTGAATGCAGTTGCGTTAAATGCATCTGGTGGAAACACACCGTTATGGTAAAACATATCATTCCTCACTGTGCTGTGGAAGCCACGTCCCCCAGGGTTACCCGATCAGACTCACTGTTTCCAGCCCAAACCTGACGTAAAACCCGCCCAACTCAATAAAAAACCAGCCCAAATCTCAAAGGCTGTTGAAACTCATGCTAAAACCATAAAATTCCTATTTGCATAATAAAGACGCATCATGAGCACATAGCTCCAGTGAATAAAGAAAGACAACAGGCAGTAAAACGGGCTCCCCAAAAACACAGATTGTCACCTTAGATTCTCTTGTCAGTCACTGGGTCATTGCAACTGCAAAAAACATTTTTCCCAATACTAACATGAAACATGAGCAACCAAACACCTAAATCCAACTTACCACTGTTAAATTATTTTTTTTTATTTTATTTTTTTCCCTTGTCCTGTTCGGCAGCTGGGGCATGCAATATTGTATGATTGTCGCCTTTTACTATCCGAACAGATTTTAATGTTAGCAGCAGGACGAGACTGAGTCTCCTCCTGCTGCTGCCTTTATTTAAAGCTGGCATCCGGCATGGCTGCCGGACAGGACCGGGACGGAAACGCTCAGAGAGTGAGAGACAGAAAAGAGAGAGAGATAAAGAGAGGGAGAACGGGGGGGCACAACCTATGTACAAAGTCACAATACAAAACAGTGTTGTCGACGCACCACACGCAACCAAGAACAATCCCAATCTAGACAACACCAAAACAGAGCCGACAACCAACACAGAAAATTACGGAACCATACATACATTTTTTTTTTTTTTTTTCGAACCATAATAGTGAACAGACCAGGCCACAAAAATAAAAGGAGGTGTAGGGGAGGAAGGAAATGCAAGGACACCACAAACCCTTTTTTTTTTTTTTTTTTTTTTTTTTTGAATATAGCTAGTCGTAACTAGTAGTAAACTCGGGGCGTGCATCAAGAGAGGTCTGCTACAGATCACCATTATTCTAACCACCACAAGAAGACAAGGTAACCCAGTATGTGAAGAGTGATTAAAGATCAACGTGATCATGTGAATATGATGGTGACAGTGATGGTGATAGTGATCATGCATATATGACCTCTGACCTCTGAGAAGGCCAGAAGCAGGCCAGAGAGGCCCTCAGAGCCCAGACAGCCGGCGGTCATCACAGAGCCCGGATCCAAGCTGCCCCCCCAGGCAGACGCCCCCGCTCCGGTCCAGAAACGGGGCAGAGGAAAGCCCCGGCCGGGAACCCCGGCAGCTCCGGGGCCCGGGCACCGCGGAGCCACGACCGGCAGGGCCGAGAGCCCAAGGCCCAAGAGCCCAGGAGCCGACCCCCCACCCAGGCGGAGGGCCATGACCCACCCGGGAGAACCAGCCCACACGGGCGGCTACCCACCCCAGGCCAGTACACCCCCCAGCGCTCCGGCCACGCACCCCGAGATCCAGGGCATCACCCCCCCCCCCCGGGCATCACCCCCCCCCCCCCCCCACCCCACCCCCACCCGGAACCCACCCCCCCGTCCACCACCCAGCCCACCCCTCCCACCCCCTGTCCTCTCCCGCCTCACGCCCCCCCGCCCCAACCCAACACTCATACCCACTCACTCATACTGACACACACACATGCACACACGCACACACGCAACCACTCATCCCTAAACCAAACGCACACACACACTCACATTCCAACACACTCACACACTCACACACTCTCACACACACGCTAACAAGCACGTGCGCGCACACACAAACACAAACACACACACACACACACACACACACACACACACACACACACACAGACACACACACACACACACACACACACACACAGTCAACCCTAACCCAAACACACTCCCGCGTCATCCAACTGTCATATCCTGTGGGAGACACCCCCGGAAGGCAAGAGAACACCGAACCCCACACTGTTAAATTATTGATTAATAACTATGCAGGCTGCCTGGCAATAACTTTTCTCTCTTGTTGACCCACACGCGTTCCCACACGCACACGCACGCACACACACACACACACACACACACACACACACACACACACACACACACACACACACACACACACACACACACACACACACGCCCTCCAGGATCAAGGAAGGCTCTCCTCTGCCCTAGATCCACAGTCATGCAGACGGATAGTGAGAACCTCAGACGCAGAACCTCGGATGGGGTCATGAACCGTGATCTGGTCACTAATACTCACAATCAGGCTAATACCAAGAAAAATCTCCTGCAGCAGATACATAAACAACTGTCTGGCTTGGTTTATTATGGTTGGCTCAGTCGTGTGAACTTGGGCGTCTGTTCTCACAGTTTGGTTTGCTATGGGAAGGGCCATGACCATAACCTGCAGCGGATTCACAAACAACTGAAAAAATTTCTCTCAGCACGGTTTGTTATGGATAGGTAGCTCTCACGACCGTAAAGTCAAACGGTTCTTTAATGAAATTCACATATTTGATCCATTTGCTTGGCCACCTGGCACAGCAGAACCTCAGGGGTCATGAGACCTGATCAGAAGAAAAAAAAAAGCACTTACAGACTTAGAATCCCTTTTATTGGCATTTCACAAATACACAGCAGTACGCAGGGAATGAAATTTTGAGGCTTCCAGAATTGTAACAACACAACACAGTAGGGGTGGGACGAGACACAAATTTCGCGGGACGAGATGTCTCGCGAGATTGAGTCCACGAGATCGAGACGACACGAGACCGGGGGGGGGGGGGGTGCTGAGGTGTGGGGTGTTTGGTGCTGAGGTGCGGGGGCCAGCGTGGTACTCACATGCAGCGTCGGAGCATGGAGTGTCGGGTCGGAGTGCCCCTTGTACGGCCACGTTGCCCTCCGCTCTTCACTGCGCCCGAGGCGGCCGCCTCGTTCGCCTATTCCCATTCAAACCGCGGCGCACAGACGACGCCATGACTGCATTTGCACTTCATGCCACTAGGTGCGCTGTTTGCATGTTCAACCTTATTTTACACAGACACCACAGAGGAAGAAGGGCGCAGCAGCCGCTGCAGGCTCTCTCTGCATGTTGTTAGAAATAGAGTGTGAGCCGGGAAGACGTGGTAAAATGTTCGTTGATGCGATGCACTGTTTTTTCAATAAAAGAGAAGAACTGAACGATCGTTTCCGCACATTTCCTTTACGTCGTATCAACTAAACTGTATCACAAGTAGTTTGTGTACTCAAAAGACCAAGATTCCTTGCAGATAGAACATGCGCAGAACAGTATTTCATGTCCCTTTTGACCGGGTTTTTAAATATGAATATGAGCACATTCAGGGTTTTGCACGTGTTTATATGGCTGTGCGCCATGTAATGTATTATTCCGTCAATATTCCAGTTAATAAAGAGTTTTTGCCTTATATAAACGTACTTAATCTCGCGGCATTCGATCTCGTGAGATCTCGCGGCATTGCGATCTCGCGAGATCTCGTGACACGAGATCTCGTCCCATCCCTACAACACAGTGACATTGTCAATAAATAAGTGCATAAACATATGAAATGCTTTTAGCATCAGAATAAAACAGTTAAAACAATTTGAAGATGGGGCTATGCACGAAATATCAATTAACACTGTCAGTACAAAGGAAGTCACACATGTAACATATTTACATAGAATAAAATATATTACCCCATTAGAAAATAGAAAAATCAGTCATGAGACAAAATCAAGAGTGGATTATTGTGGATATTCTAAGCATCCATTTCTGCATTGTCTGAGCCCTAGACACACCCACGCAAACACGCGCTCGCACACACACACACGCGCGCACACACACACACGCACACACGCTCACA